>NW_024061871.1:0-166303 GCF_006381635.1 Hibiscus syriacus
AACACAAAAGAAGTTCGAGGATTCCTGGGAAGATAAACTATATTGCCCGATTATTTCGCAATTAACTGAGAAGTGTGACCTATTTTCGCCTTCTCTGTAAAAATAACCCAGGAGTATGGATGATGATTGCCAAGGAGCTTTTGAAGCAATAAAAGGATATTTATCGAATGCTCCAGTCTTAATGCCACCAATATCAGGCAAACCATTAATCCTCTACTTGTCAATCTTTGAGAATTCAATGGGGTGTGTATTAGGGCAACATGATCAAACTGAAAAAAGAGAAAGAGCAATCTATTCCTCAGCAAAAAGTTCACTGATTGTGAGGTAAGGTACTCGTCAATAGAAAAGTTGTGTTGTGCTTTAGTTTGGACTACCGAAGGCTCAGGCAGTATATGTTGTATCACACTACTTGGCTGATATCTAAACTTGATCCTCTGAAATATCTAATGGGTGTACCTGCTTTATCTGGAAGATTGGCTCGTTGGCAAATCTTATTGTCTGAATTTGATATCCAATATGTAAGCCAAAAAGCAGTTTAAGGAAGTGTTGTGGCCGAGGTAGAGAGTATGGAACTATAGTTTAATCAATGAGGAGGTAGTTTTCCTCTAATAATGAACAGTGGAATATGAATTTCGATGGTGCCTCGAATGCCTTGGGGCACGGGATTGGGGCAATTCTCGTCTCACCTGGTGGAAAACACTATCCTTTCACCAGCTGATTGAATTTTGATTGCACAAATAACATGGCCGAGTATGAAGCATGTATTCTGGGTCTTAGAGCAGCCATTGAGCGTAAAGTGAAAACACTCAAAGTATACGGGGATTCAGCACTGGTAATTTATCAACTCAGAGGTGAATGGGAAACAAAGGATACGAAGTTGGTGGAATACCATAAGTTGGTCCTAGAGCTCATTAAAGAATTCGAGAGAGTGACATTCCATTACCTTCCCAGAGAAGAGAATCAAATGGCGGATGCTCTGGCCACTTTGGCAGCAGCCTACAAAGTCAATGAATATTCAAGCATGATGCCTATTACGATGCAAGCTTACGGGTATCCAGCCCATTGCTATAGCATAGAAGATGAAAATGATGTAAATCCTTGGTATTACGACATCATTCAATACATTAAATATCAAAGTTACCCTGAGCATGCCACTGAGAATGACAAAAGAACTATTCGAAGAATGGCGGTAGGGTATGTGCTTGATGGTGATATCTTGTACAAGAAGAGTCATGATCAGGTCTTGTTGCGATGTGTGGATGCCAAAGAAGCCAGAACGATTATTGAAGAAGTGCATGAAGGAGTATGTGGTACTCATGCTAATGGACACGCAATGGCTAAACAAATAATGAGATTTGGATATTATTGGTCAACCCTGGAAACTGATTGTATCAATTTCTCCAGAAAATGTCACAAATGCCAGATTTATGGAGATAAGCTCCACACCCCTCCTCATCCATTGCACGTAATGACTGCTCCATGGCCATTCTCTATGTGGGGCATGGATGTCATTGGGCAAATTTTACCCAAAGCTTCTAATGGCCATCGTTTTATATTCGTGGCAATAGACTACTTCACTAAGTGGGTAGAAGCGGCCTCCTATGCAAATGTCACTCAGTCAACAGTTTGCAAGTTCCTAAAGAGAGAAATTATTTGTCGGTATGGGCTACCAAAAAGGATCATCACCGATAATGCCTTGAATTTAAACAATAAGATGATGGAGTCAGTATAAACAGTTCCAGATTAAACATCATAATCCACCACTTATCGCCCAAAGATGAATGGAGCGGTAGAGGCAGCTAATAAGAACATCAAGAGGCTCATACAGAAAATGACTGAGACTTATAGAGACTGGCATGAGAAGTACCATCGCTCTGTTTGCCTATCGAACTTCAGTGAGGACGTCCACTGGGGCAACTCCGTTTCTTTAGTTTATGGTATGGAGGCTGTTACCCATTGAGGTCGAGATTCCGTCACTACGAGTGCTGTCAGAGGTTAAGCTACATGAAGCAGAATGGGTACAAGCTAGGTATGATCAGTTGAACCTGATTGAGGAAAAAGATAAAAGCCATCTGTCATGGGCAAATGTACCAGAAACGTATGATAAGAGCACATAATAAAAAGGTTCCACGAGAGTTTCAAGAAGGAGACTTGGTGCTAAAAAAATATTTTGTCAATTCAGAAAGACTTTCGAGGAAAATGGATGCCAAATTGGGAAGGACCTTATGTGGTAAAGAAGGCATTTCTGGAGGAGCTTTGATCCTCACTGAGATGGATGGACCAGAGTACATAACCCTGTGAATGCTGATGTAGTCAAGAAGTATTTCACTGAAAAAAATGAAAAAGACTAAAAAATGAAAAATGAAAAAAAAGAAAAGAAAAAAATAAAAGGAGGGTTCAAGATGAAAACCCGTAAAGGACGTCTTGTAACCAGAAAAGGTCTCAGGTTGAAAACCCGTAAAGGGCGGCTTGAGAATTGTGTAAATTCAGAATTCGTGCATGGTGGAGCTGAATTAGTTGGGTAACCAGAAAGTAAATGAGATTCAAACACTGGCTTATGGCATTCAACAGTCGGGAATTTGGCAGTATTGGGGGAACTTCACACCCTTACGCATTACCATAATCCTCAAGATCTCCTTGACAGAAGCTACACTCGGGTCCTCTTACGGCGTGCCAGTTCAAAAGCATTCATACTATGATGTCTGATGACGCCTACTGTATTTCTTTTGATTATTCCTTTTAAAAGTTTGTCATGTATTCACTCAAAAAAACTCTTTATTTATAAATAAAAAGATGTTTTTAACCGCATTGTAAGCATCCTGATTAAAAATAAAAACATATAGATTAGCTCGGGAAACATGAGATCATTGTGCATTATTGTACAAAAAGTTTTGGAAAATACAGATATTCTGAAGCCGAAAATGGTTTTAGCATAAGGCTTATGCAATGTTAGGACCATAAGAAGTAAAGCCTTGGGATATACGCGAATGCTTAACAATTGAGGATAACCAAGAGGTTTTGTCACTAATTAAATAGTGGGTCATGAGAAGCACATGGGTTCAAAGAGTAAAGAGAATCAGAGTCAGGCTCAACCAAAGAGTGCCCAATCAGGTTTTCGATTGAGATAAACTGCTGTTGATTTTTCGTGCCCAAATCAGTCTGAAGTACAAGGCCATTAACAAAAGAAAATTCTCGTTTGAAAAGAAAATACCCTCAAAATAATTGCATCATTGCACACATTTTAGGCATAAACATGATCATGACATAAAATGCATAATAATGAGTGCTTGCAGATTCTCCTAAAAGAAATGGCAAAGATGTAAAGACCCAACAAAGAAATAACCAATTAGAATTTCCATGTTTGGTCGTGGCAATACAAGCTTCCGCAAGAGAAATTTCTTCCAAAACTTATCTTCCAAGATTTTCAGGTATGATGTTTTCGAATCCTCAAACACATATTAACAAAGGTTAATGTTTAATTTTAGGTTCGATCCCGATTTAATGGATCAACTCCCCAGATCTGATATTCCCTTCAGAGTAAGTGGAACAGGTCTCTCTCTCAAGATTTGATATTCCCTTTAGAGTAAGTGGAACAAGTCTGCCAGATCTGATATTCCCTTCAGAGTAAGCGGAACAGGTCTCTCTTCTCAAAGATTTGATATTCCCTTCAGAGTAAGTGGAACAAATCTATCTTCTCCAAGATCTGATATTCCTTCAGAGTAAGCGGAACAGGTCTCTCTTCTCAAGATTGATATTCCCTTCAGAGTAAGTGGAACAAGTCTACCAGATCTGACATTCCCTTCAGAGTAAGTGGAACAGGTCTCTTTTTCCATGATTTGATATTCCCTTCAGAAGAAGCGGAACAGGTCTCTCTTTTCCAAGGTTTGGTATTCCCTGTGACAGCGGAACAAGTCTACCCTGATTCAATCTTCCTGAAGAACAGTGGAATGGATCAACATCCCCAGATCTGATGTTCCCTGAGTGACAGCGGAACAGATTCCTCATCATATCTCAAATATTGAAGTTAAATGGATGAAAAATGCATTGTCTCTCATCTTTGCCCTATTCTTTTTAACATAAGAATGGACAAAGAGGGCAACTGTCGACACCGATTTTCATCTCGTTCTTATTATTATTATATGTATTATTATTATTATTAATATTATTTTACATATTTGGCAGGCTTAATGTGCAGCCCAAATTACAAAATAAAACACAACAGTCCACTACAAGGTTTCAACCCAAGTTCCAGCCCCGAGACTCCAAGAACCGACCCATAGTAAGCTGGATTAGACCCGACCTAACAGCAATACAAGAAGACCCGAACTGGCCCAGTAACCCGACCCGGTGATAGGTTCATACCCGAAGCCACTGCCAAGCACAACGCTGAGCACATTGTAGATCACCAAAGTAACCATCATCATTCCTTACGGCAAATACCACCCAAAACATAAAAAAACCAGACCAAATTAACTCCACTAAAATCCACTAAATATTAGAATAATACCCAAAAATCAGGAAAAATCTTGGATCCAACCTGCTCCCACATGCGTACAATTATATCCGGTGAAGACAGAAGAGGAAGGGAGGAAGAAAAAGAGAGAATCAACAACAGAGGGTTTGGTTTTTCAACAGAGGATTCGAACAGGGTAATTTGAACGAGGGAAAGCAAATGGAGAGGGAAAATTATTCTTTGTAACAGGGGACTCAATTCTTCAAAAAACAGAAAAATAGTCATCGTGACGGCAGTCTCACTGAAGATTGTATTTCAAAAACCAAGGAATCAATAGAAAGCAAAGAACCTTTTGGTATTTCCCATCTTTATTTCAATTTTCAGTATTATTTTGAATGTTTTCTTTCTAAGCAAGTAGAAAATATGAAAAAAGAGTTTTTTTATTACCTTTTTTTCTTTGTTTGTCTCGTCGTTGTTGGAGTCTAAGTCACTGATATTTGTGGAGATTTTGTCGAGAAACTTTACTTACAGTTCCAGGGCTCGCATGTGTCACTAGAGGCCGGTTTGGGTTTAGAACGAGAGAATCGTTCCTTATTTCCTTCATCAAGAACAAACAGCAAAGAAAAATAACGAAAGCATTCAAGTAAAAAATCATCACATAAATATCAACAATCACTAGAGTAAAAAACAAATTATAAAATAAAATAAAATAAAAACTAAAAATGAGAAAATTATTTATCTTTGGGGTCAATTTAGTAGAATATCTTTAGAAAGAGTTATCTAAAAAACATTTAAGAGTCTGTTAGAAACGGAACCTTGTCCATAGAGGGTTGTGGTGGTCGTTTTGCTTTGGTAGAGGTTTTGGGTCATTACCATGTCCGTTGAACATGGTGGCAGGAGAAGAGAGTTTCAACTCTCTGTTTAGGATGAAAATGAAAGTGAAGAGGAGTGAGGCATTTCCTGTGTGTAAGTTAGCTTAGGTTTAGGCATAAATTAGGTTTATATTAAAAGTTTTGGGTAAATTAACTTTTAGTCACCGTACTTATTAGGGTAAATTATTCTTAGGTTCTCAAAATTTAGTTACATTCTTTTAAAGAAGTCCTTTATTTATTTTAATTTTCTGATTATTTTCAAATGTGCAGGCACTATTTATGTTATTTTACATATTGTTTTAGTTTAATTTAAATAGGATAAATCATACATAAGACCCTGTAACGTATGTTTATTTTGTATTTAGGTCATTAGTTTATTTTTAATTTATAGATGTAATTTTACTTTTATTTGAATTTAGCCATTATTTAAAGTTAGTATTTTTAGTTTAAATTAGTCTGCTTTTCCGGTAGAAATTTTTTAAATGTTTGGTCAACACCTACTCCAAGACAAAAGAAGGAAAGTGGATCCTATTTCTTTGAAATACTCCAGAAATGATGAACAAAGGGCCCAAGAAAACCATTACTTTATGTATGAAACAACTACAACTATTAAATAATTTACTATCTGATGGTATTTTTTTGTTTATTTGTTCTCTTTAATTCACATCAAACGTCCACTCTTTAGTTTTTTTATTTATTAATATGTTGCCAAGATTTTTTTTTGTTAAGCGTTAACTTTTCTATGTTACGCGAATACCAATCGACAGAAATAGGGTACCACGGCACTTGTTTTATTTACGTATTTTGCATCTCATGAATTCATATGTAATATAATATTATATATATGTATGCCATATAGGTATATTGCATAATAGGTAATAATCATTTGCAAAATGTGTTTATATCCTTTAATTATATTTACCAATTTAATACGTGTAAAGCAATGTAAATTTATTTGATCAGGAGCATGTAGACTTATTTTCATGTACTTTTCAATTCGAAAGAATTTGTACAATATTCTCATGAGCATTACTTAACTCGAATCAAAATAAATTGACTAAGGATAATTCGATCATTTTAAAATTTATCAAAAGAAATTTTGTAATACGTAAATATTTAATTCATTTTAATATATAGTATTAATACTAGAACCTACATTTTAGATTTGAACCCCTAGGTTCTTTAATTTTCATAATTTGACACTTTAAGTTATAAAAATCCTTAATTTACTTTTAGTTTAATTAGGACAAATAAAATTTTGTTTGATTGCGTTGTTTTTACAAATCTAAGGTACTGTTCACTTATTAAGGAATTAATAGTATATCCTCCGCGATCGTGCTCAGGGGGTGACTACTGGTAACTCCCCAAATAAGTCGACATCCTTTTCAAAACCACATCATGTTTTCTAAAAATGAGGCAATGTTCGGTTATTAGACAGAATAGATGATCTCCCGCATTTACGCTCGGGGGCGAATGCTATCGGTCTCAATAAACGAATACCCTTTTCAACTCTACATCCTTAATGATTTTTAAATTAAATAAAGATCGAACTCAAAATTTCCGATTTTAAATATAGGGTAATCAACTAGGTACCAATTTTTGGGCGCTTGTGGGGGTGCTAATCCTTCCCCCACGCGTAACCGACTCCCGAACCTGATTTCTGGATTTTGCAGACCTCAAAAACTCGGTATTTGATAAAAATAAAATGTTTTATTAAAATCACCCGGTTTTTACGGTGTTCCAATCACACCTCAAATGATTGGTGGCGACTCTTCATCTTTCGAAACAATTTTCAAAGAGAAAACCCCATCGGCATCGGTCTTTCCCCTTCTGGGCGAAAAACGGTTACGACACCTTGACAGCAACTTCTCCTATTTACTGTTATTCATCTTAATTTCTTTCTAATTTTAAACTTGAATATCTTTTGATTATATAGACACCAATTTTCTTAAAAGATAAAGCTAGCAAGAGTTCTTCTCCTAAGATGACTCTTCCAGAAGAAGAACTCTTGCACCACCATATCTTTTAAAGCAACAACCACACCAACAAACGTGCAACAACCGAGCAAGGAGTCTAGTTGCATTAGGATTCTATTGTTAGTTAGTTTTTTTTCCACTATAAATACATGTAATCCTCCCATTTGTAACATGATTTATATACAAGATACAGAGGAAAGCACGAAAAAATACAAAGGCAAAGCTATTGTAAACGATTCGAAAAGGAAATAAAAAGTAGCATCTTTTTTTACATTGATTCGTTCATTTCTCGCATGTGCATGTTATTTTTCTTGAGATTTGGTTTGAATAACCCAAAGTGTGGGTTGCGCCGATGACCAAAAAGGGGTGGGGTTTCGACGTTTCGAACCTAGATATACTCCCGAGGCATGTTCATTTTTTAAAGTATTTAATATTCTCCCTAAGTCAATCTTAATCTTTAATTTACCTTGAAATTTACCCTTTAATTTTATTTTTATATTAATTTCGTCCCCTATATATATTTTTAATTATATTTTATTTATTTATTTACTATATTCCTTTTTTATTTATATTATTATTTTTATTATATATCTTATATCATTATATATATACATGTATAGATGTATTAATTTTTCTCTATTTACTATGTATATATATTTTTTTCTTAATATTATATTTTATACGTTTTTATATATATATTTTCTTAATATTCTATTTTTGTTTTTATTTATTTATATATATTATATTTTTACTTTATTTTTATTTTTTCTATTATTATTTTTCTTAATATCATATATATCTTTATTTTTTATTTGTTTTACTTAGTATTATATATTTATTATTTTTATTTGTTTTAGTAAATACTATTTTATATGTACACATTATTTTTATTCCTTTTTAATTTCTTTTATCTTTTTATTTTTTTTACTCCATTAATATTTTTCCTTTATCTGTGTCTTTGTTTTTTAATATTTTATTCATTTTGTTTATTTTTATTATTTTTTTACGTGTTTTGTTATTTTCCATTTTTTCTTGTTTTATTTATTATTCTCACGTTTGCACACTTGCTATCCTAATTCGATTTTATACTCCGCTACGAGTCAAACATTTTTATCTTTTAAAGGTATTCAAATCAATCAATTGTAAGTAATTTGAATCGGGCCTGTTAAATTTTAATTTAAATTTCAAATTTTTGCAACTAAGACAACCGACAAATTAATTGGTACCGAAAGGGCGGTTCAAGGGTGCTAATCCTTCCTTGACCGTAGCCGACTCCCGAACCCGACACATTTCTGGTAAAAACGCAGATCAGGTAAGATGGTGTCCGACCCACCTAAATTTGTTTTAAAATGGTCGGTGGCGACTCCAATCCATATTTTTCAAGTCGAAGCCCAATTCTGGGGCCCAATCGAAAGACGGTTACGACAACTTGGCGACTTCGCTGGGAAAAGGTAAGTGAGTCAGGCCGAAATTAATTTTCGGTTGTCTTTTTTAGCCAAAATTACAAGTTTAAATTTTAATTTATTTATTTGATTCCAATGATTTATCTTTGATTATTTTTTTCCAAGTAAATAGTTGTACTAATCGTTTTCTAATAATTTCAACCCTTAAAGAGTTTTCGTCTAAGGCTCTATACCTGAGCTCTGAACCCTATTTAAGTAGGGGTAAAAGCGACGCCTTCGTGTGAATTTATTCACCGTGCGGGCCTAGTAAGTAGCCTTCGGGATTCATATACCTTATGCCTTCGTGTGAATTTATTCTCTGTATGAGCATAAGAGAATGTTTCCTCTCGAGTTTAACTTAGTCCACACAAGCCTGTGATGGGTTTAGGACTAAGGGTCTGGTAAGCCCAAGGGGGCATCAGTAAGGAGAACTCAGGTACCGTTTTTTAGAACCTAAATTGGGAGACTTTGAAGGAGTTAGAGCCCACCCCAAAACCTCATTTCAAACCCTAGGATGCCGGAATTATTTCCTGCTTTACTTTCTGTTCAAAGCATGTGAACTAGAAATTTATGCTGTTAGGATTTGTTCAAAATCAACTTGCGGGATAGAGATCATGTCCGGGTAGGAATAATAAGCATGTGGGGTAGATATCATGTGGGGTAGGACTTTTATTTTTATGATTATTTTTTATTATTTTCACCTCACTAACCTTTTTTATTTTTGTTCTCTTTTATTTTGTTTTCATCATTTGCATCATTTAAAAGAGGTATTGATCCACCAAAAACGTGTTTGTTAAAACATAAATAATTTGCATTAATGGACAAAGGGGTTGTAATACAATAGGTGAAAAACACAGGGGTCCGACTATGGTCAGAAAAGACTCAGAAAGAAAATGAGGACAATCTGCAAGACAACTATGTGTCATATTTGATCAAGAAGACATGGCGCCCACAATCAAATACATCAAAAGTTAACTTTTCAAAAATGGGTTGACAAATGTGGCAGGGGCAAGACGAGAAAAAAGGTTACTAACCTCGAGAGTCCATTCAAAGATGACAAAAACAAGATGGCAAAACGATAGCTGAATTGGAAGTCATTGTCGACAAATTAAAGAAACAAGCAAATGAACTTCGGATAATCCCTTTGATGGAGGATTTCAATGGAGTTTTCGATTCATCAAAGGATGAAAGCCAGAGATGCAATCATTCGATACTTTTGGGAACAAGTACAAAAAACAGCTCGTCATTTGCACGTTTAGCCAGAGAAGCCGGAGCGGTTCGGCGGGGTATTCGATCGGTGACTCACGAAGGTAGAAGACTAGTTAACTTATTTCGGGGTCTAGAGGATTTAGTCCGGATGTACCCTTAAATATGTTTATTGTCTCTTAAAAGATAAAACACTTTTATCCCAATAAATATTATTTATAATAACATACATGTTTTTGGATCAATGCCTCGAACATTTCATGCATTTTTGCATTTTGCATATACATTTCATTTTTAAGCATTTTCATAAACATGAAATTTCTTCATGGAGGATTCGATGAAGTGGTTTTAACCACATGACACCACATGGAAGCAAGATTGTAACATCAAAAGAAAAAATTGAAATCAGTACAGTGGGAGCCCGATCAGTTGGTTATATGACTAAGCCTGCCAGGATGATCTGAGAAAAGAGTCCACATATCCTAAGGGCTACGATGTTGAAGTTGTTTGCAGTTGCCACATAGGATGCTCCATACATTCCTCTGAGAACTATAAGGCGCTGAAGCGCGAGATCCAAAACCTGATGGAATCAGGGGCATGGACAGCCGAAGAAGGGGACATTGCATATATCATTTGCACTTAGAGGATTGTTTTGTTTGAACACGTCTTTGATCTTTCATGTTTGCTTATTCTTTTAAACTATTGAATTTATGCTACTTTCTAAGGTGGAGCAATTGATCAAATTTTAATCTTTCTTCGAATATTAAATGAATTAAGGATTCTTTTAATTCTTTAAGAATTATAGATTTTTTACATATGGCAAGATTAGACCTTTCTTATCCTGTCTCAAACCCCAAAATAAAATACCTTGATTCTTTACCCAAAATAACTCATGGTCATTACCAAAAAGATCAAATTTTGACATTACCTCCCTTTGAAACTTTTGAATATTGCCTTTATCTTTTGATATACCCATACCTTTCTTTGAGTCAAATAAAGTCACATCATTGTCTTTTTAGACTCAAAATTGACATTTTTATGCCATTAAAACCCAATGCATTGAGTTGTTCATTTGAAAATAAGCCTTCTTCTAAGGCATAACTTGGGGCATCTCGCAGGGAGCATGAACATTGAGATATGTTGGGGGAAAGAAGCAGAAAGAAGAATTCACTCGGAATAATTCTACCATGCATTAATTGCACTGTTTTCATGTGAATAAAAATAATCCTGAAAATCTATCCCCCTGGGGATACCTCTTCTGTGAGGACTTTCATGCAAACTTACAAGGAAATCCTCACAAGGTAGATTGTTTGCACAATTCTAGAACAAAGAAAAGAACACTCAAGAATGAATACAATTGAGCACAATAAGTTTTCTTGAAAGTAAAATGAATATTGAATGAAAAATAGGCTTGAAATGCTCAAACTTGAGGTTTGATGCTTTCTATTTGATTCTCTCTTGATTCTAGTTGCTTGATGTTTCTTGTTGTTGATCAATGGCTTCTAAGCTTGCTTAAATACACCTTGAATCACTTCTGAACATTGGGGATCATTAATGAAGATAATATAGCTGTTTTAGTGTGAAATCAATTAATAAAACAGTTTGGAGCGTGGGGGAATCGGTACCCCTTAAGGGGAATCGGTTCCCTAAGTGTAAAATTCAAATATTTTGACCGTTACACAAGGGGTGAATCGGTACCCCCTGGGGGGGAGTTGGTTCCCTCCGAGCATACTGGAATTCTCGGAGCTAAACCATTCAGGGGGAATCGGTTCCCTCTGAGCAATCTGAAATTTTTAGCTTTGAGATGGTTCGAAATATTTTGTAAAATCGTTTTGAAATTATTTTAAGATTAAAACTTAATTTTACACTTGAGTAAGGATTAAAATTGACATTTGAAAGATTTGGAGTAATATTTTGATATTCGAATAATTATATCGAATATACTTAGAAAACCTTTTTGGAAAATCTTAAAATTCATTTAACTTAATTTGTTATATTGAAATATCATCAGATTTGAACATTTGAAGAATTCAAGATCAGGGATCAAAACTTGAAGATTCAAGAATCAAGATTCCAGACAGGCAACCGGAGATCGAGATTTCTCTCCAGAGCCCCAAGATAACATATGTTGCATATGCATTTTAGGCACACCTAAGAGCATTGCATCCATATCATCACATATATGCATAACTTTTTCAGGTTTTAGCTAGAGTCAATTTCAACTTCGCGGCGAAGGATATTGAACTCAAAGTGACACAATTTGCTCGAGAGTAGATTTCAACTTCACGACGGAGGATATCTAACTCGAAGCCAAACTTCACAATAAAGGGGTCATCCACGGTTTCAACTTCACGGCGAAGCTTGTCCACCCGCAACATATAATACTTGGATTTCAACTTCACGACGAAGGATATTCAAGTCAAGGCTTAACTTCACGAAGAAGGGGCCATCCGTAATTTCAACTCCACGACGGAGGATATCGTACCCGCACATCCACGATTTCAACTCCACTACGGAGGATATCGTGCCATTTGAGGCTCAACTTCACGACGAAAGGGCTTCCCAGTTTCAGAGCCAATTTCAACTTCACAGTGAGGGATATTGGACTCAAGACAACACAAGCTCAAATTCATAACGAAGGGGTGACTGATTGTCAACAAACAACTTTTCAGTTTCATTTAGAGTCAATTTTAACTTCACAACGAAGGATATTGAACTCGAGACAACAGAAGCTCAACTTCACAGCGAAGGGGCGGCTGGCTGTCAACAAACAATTTCCCAGTTCTAGAGCCAATTTCAACTTCACGACGGAGGATATTGGACTCGGAACAATACTACCCACTTGGATTTCAACTTCACGATGAAGGATATCCAATTACCAGGCTCAACTTCACGACGAAGGGGCCACCCGCGGTTTCAACTTCACGACGAAGGGGAATCGTGCACACAAGCAGCATCCATCTCTAGATTGGATTTCAACTTCATGACGAAGGATATCCAACTCAAAGAAGGATTATCTATCACCAAAGACCTTCGAGTTCGATTACATTCAACTCAGAGGTAAATCAAATTTACAGCATAGCTCAAGGCAAGAAGGGCTATCTATTAACGAAAATTGTCGAGTTCGATGACACCTCAATCACATTATTGTCCGACTGCAATCGAGGTTTTCAAGCCGAGAAGAAGAAGATATGGGTTAGCCGTGCCTTAGTAGCAAGAAGCCTTTTTTCCGTCAGCATAGCTTAAGTCGAGAAAAGTTATCTGTCAACGAAGACTTTTCGAGTTCGGTTTCATTTAGCTCGAGAGCATATCAACCACATTATGGAGTCAAGGGATTACTTTCCAGTCGAATTTTTAGCCAAGGTCTTTAAACCGAGAAGAAGACCAAAGTGAACTACAACGAGAAGCCACATTCTGATTCAAATCATTTCAAGATTAACTCGACTTCGCGACGGAGGAGCCATCCGCAACTCAATTCGACAGGGAATTATTCTTCAACTCCATTGAACGAAAATTTGTGTCTTTTTATCTTTGTCCTATTTTTTGTTCTACAAAAAAGGACAAAGAGGGGCAGCTGTAGACACCAATTTTCTTAAAAGATAGAGCTAGCAAGAGTTCCTCTCCTAAGAGGACTCTTCCACCACCATATCTTTTAAAGCAACAACCACACCAACAAACGTGCAACAACCGAGCAAGGAGTCTAGTTGCATTAGGATTCTATTGTTAGTTAGTTTTTTTCACTATAAATACATGTAATCCTCCCCATTTGTAACACGATTTACATACAAGATACAGAGGAAAGCACGAAAAAATACAAAGGCAAAGCTATTGTAAACGATTCGATAAAGAAATAAAAGGTAGCGTCTTTTTTACATTGATTCGTTCATTTCTCGCATGTGCATGTTATTTTTCTTGAGATTTGGTTTGAATAACCAAAATCATGGGTTGCGCTGATGACCAAAAAGGGGTGGAGTTTCGAAGTTTCGAACCTAGATCTACTCCCGAGGCATGTTCATTTTTTAAAGTATTTAATATTTCCCCTAAGTCAATCTTAATCTTTAATTTACATTGAAATTTACCCTTTAATTTTACTTTTCTATTAATTTCGTCCCCTATATATATATATATATATATATTTAATTATATTTTTTTATTTACTATATTCCTTTTTTTTATTCATATTATATTATTTTTATTATATATATCTTATATCATTATATATATATATATATATATATATATATTAATTTTTCTCCATTTACTATGTATATATATTTTTTCTTAATATTATATTTTATACGTTTTTATATATATTTTTTCTTAATATTCTATTTTTATTTTTATTTATATATATATATATATATATATATATATATATTTATTTTATTTTTTCTGTTATTGTTTTCTTAATATTATGTATATCTTTATTTTTTATTTGTTTTACTTAGTATTATATATTTATTATTTTTATTTGTTTTAGTAAATACTACTTTATATGTACACATTATTTTTATTTCTTTTTAATTTCTTTTACCTTTTTTATTTTTTTACTCCATTAATATTTTCTCTTTATTTGTGTTTTTGTTTTTTAACATTTTATTCATTTTGTTTATTTTTATTATTTTTTTATTATTTTTTACGTGTTTTTTTATTTTTTCTTGTTTTATTTATTATTCTCACTTTTGCACATTTGCTATCCTAATTCGATTTTATATTCCGCTACGAGTCAAACGTTTTTATCTTTTAAGGGTATTCAAATCAATCAATTGTAAGTAATTTGAATCGGGTCTGTTAAATTTTAATTTAAATTTCGAATTTTCGCAACTAAGACAACCGACAAATTAATTGGTACCGAAAGGGCGGTTCAAGGGTGCTAATCATTCCTTGACCGTAACCGACTCCCGAACCCGACACATTTCTGGTAAAAACGCAGATCAGGTAAGATGATGTCCAACCCACCTAAATTCGTTTTAAAATGGTCGGTGGCGACTCCAATCCACATTTTTCAAGTCGAAGCCCAATTCTGGGGCACAACCGAAAGACAGTTACGACAGATTAACAACCTGAAATCCAAAGAGGGAAGAAAAACAATAAAGTATATATCATTTATTGGTATAATGGTCATTTAATCTGGAGCGTTTATGTAGAACATTTGACATGGAAAGACCAAATTAGAGGTTTATGTAGAACATTTGACATGGAAAGACCAAATTAGAGGTGAGCAAAACTCAAATTGAGTCGATGTTAAAAAATTCAACTCGAAAAATTTCAACGAGTCGAGTTGTAAAATAGAACTCGAATAACTTAAAACTTTTAGTAATTAGTATATTAGTTTTCAAGTTTGAAAGGAGCTCTTCGACTTTATATAATATATGTATATCACATATGAAAAAATATGAATATATATATATATATATATATATATATATATATATATATATATAATTATAGAAAACCATTTAAATTGAAATCAAATAGTATCATAATATTAAATGTTTACAATTAAATTTAAATAGAAACTCGAACAATTCGATTCGAATTTCATAAACTCGACTTGATGTGACAGTTTTTTTAAATAAAATTTGAGTTATAAAATATAAGTTATCAACTCGAATGCCTTGGAAAAGTTTTATTTGACTCAATTAGATTAGATATTCACCCCAAAATCAAACTGCCTATCCGAATAAACAAGAAAAATAATAGCATATATAATGCACCTTAGGAAGTCCCCGTGGAAGACTGTTATAGTGCCCAAATTGCGCCGTTTTCTTATCAACTTCTTTAGCATAAATCAGAGTCTGGAATAAGAGAATAGAACTTGATAAGAAATCCCCTCTAGTATATTAGTCGTTGTATAATAGCATACACAAATCAAACCTTGATTTCATCTTTAAAAGCAGGCAATATCAACCTCACCACATCATACAACGTTGAAGCAATCTGATAAATTTGAGCCATCTCCTCCCTTCAAGAGCAAGCATCAACCAAAAAAATAAAACTGTTAGTGTTTGTTATTTTTAATTTATTTATTATTTAAATTTAAGTGTACCACTTAAGTTTAGGAATATGTTGTTAGTGAGTTGTTAATTTTATTTTGTTTAAATTATAAATGTTATTGAATAAAATTCGTGTCTTCAGTTTTCTTCATCAGTTAATTTTTTTTATTAAAATACCAACAATTGGTGACTAAACTTTTTTTCTTAAGGGACATGTGTTGGTGCTTGTTATCTCATGGAAGGTGAAATTAATCTCTCTTTAATTGCACCACCTATATTTGATGGAGACAATTATTAGGTTTGGGCAGTAGATCTTTGAAAAGCAGTGGAAGAAGACTATGGAATTCTTACATTGTTGACCAACCCCATCATAGCACATATCAAAGCACAAAAAGAAAATAAGACAAGGAAATCAAAGGCAAAAGCATGTTACCAACTATTTTCACTCGAGTTTTGTCTCTAAAGTAATAAATGAGATATAAGATTATCTCAAGACTGAGTACGAGGGAGATGAAAAAATCGTGGGATGTAAATGTTGAATCTACATGATTTTGAGTTGGAGAAGATGAAGAAAACTGAGACAGTCAAGAATAATTCTAACAACCTTGATAGCATAACCAATTAAGTCAGGTTCATCTTTAACAGATTCAAGGATTATGCAAAAAATTCTCGTAACATTACTTGAAAGGTTTGAGACCACCATTACCACCTTAGAGAACATGAAAGATATGTCAAAGATTACTTTGGTGGAACTCTTAAGTGCTATTCAAGCACAAGAGCAAAGATGTGTAATGAGGCAAGAAGAGATAGTTGAAGGTACTCTACTAGTTAAACATCAAGATGATGAAAAGAACATGAGTCCAAGGAACAAAAAGTTTCACACTATAATTGGAGAAAACTCTACATTTGGGAACAAAAATAAAATTGGGAATAAAAGGCTAGGAGTAAAGAACTGTCCTCCATGTCAACACTATAACAAGAAAGATCACTCACATTTCAAGCGCTTGAGAAGACCAGATGCAAAGTGTAAAAAGTGTAACCATTTGAGACATGAAGTTGTTATTTGTAAATATAAAAACCAACAACAAAAAGGTGAAGCAAAAATGATAGATCAAGAAGAAGAAGATCAATTTTTGGTTGTAACTTGTTTCACTAGTCATAAAACAAGTGAAAGTTGGCTCATTGACAGTAAATGTACTAATTATATGACACATGCAAAAGTAGTTCAAATAATTGAAGAGCACCAAATCTAAAAGAAGTCAAAACTGGAAACACTGAATACATTATAGTCAAAGAAAAAAAGATCGTAGCCATTGAAAATTGTTCAAGTACCAAATTTATTATTGACGTTTTATATGTATTTGGTATTGATCAAAATCTACTTAGTGTTGGTCAATTAGTAAAAAAGAGATTCAGAGTGAATTCATGGATAATGCATGTGTTATAGAGGATGCTACATGAAAGAAAATATTCGAAGTTAAGATGACAGGAAGAAGTTTTTCCTTCAATCCAATACAGAATGAGCAATAAGTTTTTTAACCAAAGAAAGTCACAATATATTGGCATAAAAGGCTCGAGCACTATCACCATCAGGGGATATCGAAGACGAAGTCTAAAAGTATGGAAATTGATATTCCAGAAATTGATGATCACATATTGACGCATAACGCATGTCAGTTTGGAAAGCAAAATAGAAAGTCATTTCCGGGAAAAAAAAACAAAGAATTACTTGTAAGTTACAATTGATTCATAAAAACATTTTTAGACCTCATAAAACTCCATTAACAGGTAGTTGATATTATGAAGCTTTTATTGATAATTTTACAAGAATATGTTGAATTTTCTTCTTAAAATTCAAGTTAGAAGTGACATGAGTATTCTAAAAATTCAAAAGGAATATGGAAAATCAAATGGCAATCACATTCAAAATTTGAGTTTCAATAATAACAAGGAATACACAAAAAAAAATTAATGCGTTATGTGAAGAAGTCGACATTGAGCATTAGATGACAACTGTATATACAATACAATAAAATGGAGTTAGTGAAAGGTGAAACAAATACATCTTAGAAATGATTAGATGTATGATGTATGAAAAGAATTTATCCAAGAAATTTTGGGCAGAGACAACTCATACCATGGTTTTCGTACAAAATAGACTGGCCACAAAAGTAGTCAAGGATCAAACACCTCATGAGGCTTGGTACATTCATAAATCATCTTTATATTTTCTCAAAATATTTAGTTGTTTGTGCTTCACTCACATTCTATAGATAAAGAGAGATAAGTTGGACAAAATGAAACTTCCAGAAGTCTTAATCATCAATAGCAATATTGCAAAAGCTTATAAAACTTTCCAATTGCATAAAGGAAAATTTTTCATAAGTAAAGATTATCATTTCGCGGAAGATGAAGAATGAAATTAAGATAAGAAAAATGTCCAAACTACTACAGATTTGAAGCTTAAGTTACGTAATTCAACCACAAATAAAAATGAAAATTGTTTAATGAGTTGGTGGATGATGCTCCAACAAGGGGGAATATATTTCTTACTAACATCTATACAATATATATTATAACTGTATGTGAACCAGTAGATTTTTCTATGGCAATGACATACATAAAATGAGTAGTTGCAATGAAGGAGAAGAGTAAAACATGAGAGTTGGTTGATCGATCCCAAGATAGAAGAAATTGGAGTCAAATGAGTGTACATAACCAAGCTTAATATTGATGGATCGATCAACAAACACAAAACAAGAGTTTTGGTAAAAGATCATGCACAAGTTTTTGGCATGGACTATTCAAATACCTTTACACCAGTTGCTCGTTTGGACACTATTATGTTGTAAGCACGACAATAACAAATGTAGAACGAAAACAAAAACAAAGAACACCAAAATTTAACATGAAAAATACATTAATTTTCCTTTGGCTTCTTTAGTTATAAGAGCAGCAAAACAAAAGTTGCTATCATCATTTTCTTAAATCTTTCTTTTTAATACTTTTATCTGTGGGTGGAAAAGAGATGCTTTGAAAAAGGGGTGAGCAACGAGCTCCGAATACCATTAATTTTTTTCTCCAAATACATATTTTTATTCTACGAAACACACTCGATCAGGAAATATTAAAAATTTATATCAAGTGAAAGAAAAGATATAATCGTAGAAACGAACAAAACATTCAATGAATTATTCATGAACTATTTGGTGAGAAATTCGTATATATAGTTGTGAACCTCTTTATACTCTATAACACTTATGCTGAGGGGGAAAATCAACCTGACCCTTAAATCAATGAAATTGAACGATGAGAATTACAACAATTATGTGATGGTCCATAACTACATCATGAAATGTCATGTAAGCATTATGACTGTCAATATTTGATTTCATTGATCAAAGAGTCATACTAATTTTTTTTTTCTAAATTTAGGAGCTACACTGAATACAAGGAAAAAAAATCAAGGGTCACACTATTTTTTTTAAAAATAAATCGAAGGCATTAACAAGACGATGACATGACTAATGGTTGCTGACGTGGCATGTAATACCAAAACAATGTCATTTTGGTGCGACTATTCTAATGCCTAAAACGACATCGTTTTAGACATTAAACTTTAAGAGAATGTCGATTTTGCCACTAAACTTTTAAACAATTTACTTTCTTGGCATTGCATTTTTCGACCGCCACCGACAGCTAATCACCACATGTTACCAATCATATTTTGTGGAAAAATCAGTATAAAAATGTTTACATTTCATTTCGCATTCTTCTCATATTATTAGTTTTCTATGAAGTTCACTCAAAATCGATGAAATTAAATAAAAAATTTACTTTTTCAGATGTTTGGAGAGTTTCTTAGATTTACAGGATTTGGGATATTTGTTCAAAAATTTGAACAGTGAAAAACATTATTTCGAGAAGTCGAATACATACATCAAAACTAGTCTTATCGGACGATCACTGAAAGAGATCAGAGTATTAATACATTGAACTTTTAAATGGATTTTCGTCAATTTTGAGTGAGTTTTGTGAAAAAATCAATCTATGAGATGAAAGAGAAGTGATATACGAACATTTTGGTACATATTTTACCACAAATATGATCGATGAAGGCGATGTTTGGCTGCTGGTGACGGCGAAAAGTGCATTGCTATGTTTATAAGTTAAGTGGCAAAATTGATACACCTCTAAAGTTTAGTGTCTAAATCGATGTCATTTTAGGCATTAGAATGACCGCAACAAGATGACATCGTTTCTACGTAGTAGGTTATGTCAGCAACTATTAACCATGTCATCGTCACATTACTGACTTTACGGTATAATTGAATGTAAAACTAAAGTTCAATGTTATAATTGAAAAAAATTATTTAGTAATCCTATGTTGATTTCTATTTTAAAAAATTAGATACTAAACGTATTTTCATTATTTTTATTTATGAAAATAAATTTTTATTTTTATTAATCAAAAAGTATTTTTTAAATTTAAAAAAAATAAAATAAAATATTTTTAAAAAATAAAAATAAAAAATATTTTCTAGAATCAAACAAATCCGTAATTTTTTTAGCTCATTCTCATTCACAGTTTTGTATTATAAATAATTTAAGACATTAAGATCGAACTCATAATTCAAAGTACCAAAGTCTCAAAATATTTATTTATATTTTTAATAAAACTTTAACTGTTTTACTTTATGAACTGGACTGTGGCTAAGGATATTGCATAATAAATTGTTTTAAAAATATTATTATATTTGA
Organism: Hibiscus syriacus; assembly: GCF_006381635.1. NCBI lineage: Eukaryota > Viridiplantae > Streptophyta > Magnoliopsida > Malvales > Malvaceae > Hibiscus > Hibiscus syriacus. The sequence continues at coordinate 20,707 of NW_024061871.1, forward strand.
TTAATTTTAAACTATATACTGTTTAATAAATATAAGCATGAACTTGGATAATAATCAAACTAATTTATGATTTTAGTAAACGTTTTCATGAATTATAGTGAATACGTAGGTAATATATTTTCTATAATTCATGTATATGATTACTTATGGAAAATATCTTAGTTTAGGCTATTTACTTACTATAATTATATCAAAGTTTATTTAAAAATGTGTAATTAATGTTTATGCTAGTTGGGCCATGATGATTAATTATGTTTCTATAACACTAAGGGGTTGTTTGATAAAATAAAATGATCAAGCGCTGAATGATTCAATGGCCTGAATGATTCAAAGGCTTTGTATGAATTGACTCTGAATCTGAATTATAATATTTTCATTTTACTTTCATAATGATTATTATATTATAAGATATAATTGTTTAATACGACAACATGTGAAAAAATAAGTATTATGATAAAATACCGGGTGTTTAATGATTTAGAATGTACTTTAATGCTGAATCATTCAATAGTGTTTTGCTGTTTCAGTCAACATAGTCTTCATTAAGAGGTGAGAATCAAACACGCTGAATGCTGAACGGTTCAACATTTAACGTTGAATAATTTCATTCAACAGTAAACAAACGACCCCTTAGTTTCCCTACATTCAAAGTTTAACAAGTGTCTAGACGAAATGAAAATGGATTCTCCAGATATCATGATCGGAATCTCGGAAATGCTCAGACTGCCACGACGATCTCTTATTCTAGTAAAAAGGTATGCTTCAAGCCGCTTGTAACATCCAAATCTGACTCAACCCGATGTCCGGAGGATTTAGATATTACACGGGATCATTTGAGTTACTAATCCAAATTTTCTTTTTAAATCATTTTAAATTCATAATTAAAAACCATCAACTGAAGCTGCAAAATAAAACATAATGATTAGTTTACAAACAGGAGAGTTCCCAAAGTTTGTCAAAAAGTTACGACTTAATTATAAATAATATCTATAAAATACATGTCCACTAAAATAATTGAGACATACTTTATGACTTACTGATACCTGAAATCCATATTCTGACGATAAATTCCCTGACTGACATGCCAACGAAAACAAATTTTAAACACTGATACGAGCTCAATTCCACATAGATAACTCTACTATACTACATGCATCCATTAGATGTGAATGCTAACAAGTTCAATCACGCGACAACGATATGCATCAAACATAAGTCATAGCAAAGAATCGAGCACAAACACAACGTATGACTATATCACTGCATATACATATATCATGGCCTTGACATCGAATAACGGAAGTGCCTTAGCACGATACTAAGATGCCTCAACACTGGTACGAAAGTGCATTCGCACTGATACTAAAGTGCCTCGGTATTGATAGGAGAAAATCTAGATATCTCTATTCACAATTATTCAACGAACATTAACGAATTCAAGTAGCTCGAATGTTCTTGTCATTTTCCTAAGTATCAAACTAAGGCTAGTTTTATGCCATCTCAATTTATGTTATTCTCGTTATAACAATAGTTATTAGTTGTTCTCACTTGTAGTCTTATTAGAGAAGTCTCAACGTCTCTTAATTCCCTTCCCGCGTACTTCAAACAAATTAGCTTTCTTACCCAATCCAGGACGAGTGTACCAATGCTGGGACTATCAGTATCGATGCTGACCCTAGGTTATCGATACTACCCTGAGTACCGATACCAAATATAGCTTCGATGTTTTGGAAAATTATCCTAGTATCGATACGCTTACTGTGAGTGTCAATACTTTACCCTCGGTATCGATACTCCTTTGAGTACATGTACCAAAATTGGCTACCAGAATTTGATTTGTAATCCTGGTATCGATACTAGTACCAATACCACAAAGATGGGTATCAATACTCTAAGCCCAAACCCCCTTATTTTAGGTTGTACGAAGAACAACATCAGTACTATTCATCTAGTACTGATACCTCTACCCATAATATCCGGTTTGAGCACGAAAATATCCCCCAAACTCTCATCACAAGCCCCTCTAAGACTCTAGAACGTTTATTAAGCTTTATGAGAGTTCAAGGCATCATTATAGGTCATTCCAAAGCAATATAAACATCAAACATTCCATTTCCCTAAAAAATCACAATAACCTAAGTTTGCACCCATGACCACAACAAGCAAGCAAATCACAATCTAACAATCTACAAGTGGTATAGGTGAGTTAGGAATGTGTTACCTCACTATTAGTTACTGAAAAATCATCCACAAGGTCACCTAAGTTCTAACTTCCCTTTGTTCTTACTTTTGAAATTTTCCTCAACTTCTCTTACTAACCAAAAACAACTAGGATGATTACTATGCTTAAAAACTCTAAATTAATAAAACAAAATTCAAAACTCTCAAGGACAGATTTGGATCCTCCTAAAGTCTTAAAACTCAAAACCTCTCTAAAACCCTCATCATGACCAAAATTTGAGATGGTAGGTTTAAAATGGAGCTCTATGGTAGGAAATTGTAGTTCTTACCTTCAAATACATGGATTTAGGTTGTTGAGCAATAAAGTTTCTACCTTTGAGATATTTGGATAGAGGAAGAAGAAAAGAAATGATGAAGAAAAATACAAGAGACATGTATCTCTTCCCAACGTGTGACATATGCACAATTAAGAGGAATCAACTTTTGATTCAAATAATGGTCAAATTGTTCCTTTAGTCATACGTTGATTCCTCATAGCCATTTGAATTAGGAATGGGAATGGGACTCGAACCTGACCTGACCCAATCGGGTCATATTTTTTTAAAAAATTCAGGTTCAGCTCAGGTCGGGTTAGGTTTTTTCAAGTTATGTTCTAGTCGAGTCGGGATCAGGTTTAGGGTGAAAAATACCCGACCCGGCCAGACTGGAAAGAAATTGTAATTTTACCTTATATTTAGGGATAATTACAATAATACACCTCTATATATTATTTTCTTTCAATTAAAACCTTATTTTTATTGAATAAAAATATTATTTTGGGTCAGGTCAGGTCGAGTTCAGATTTTAGCTCAAACAATCGGGGGTCGGGTGGAAGGGATATATTTATCAGGTTGGGTTCGGGTCGAGTAAAGGATTTAAAATTTTTGGGTCGGGTCAGGTGGACCGAAATATGATCCAACCTGACCCATGCCTATCTCTAATTTGAATACTAGTTTGGTGGCTATTGTTGTAAGCAAATTCGACCAATGAGAGATGATCCTCCCAACTACCCATGAAATCAATAACATAACATCGTATAATATCCTCGAGAATCTGAATCATTCTCTCAGACTGATCATTCGTTTGCGGATGAAAGACAATGCTAAAATGTAGCCGAGTTCCCAAAGCTTCATATAATGCCTTACAAAACCTTGAAGTGAATGGTGGTTCTCTGTCAGAAATGATCGATGTAGGTACCCCATGAAGTTTTACAATCTTCTTGATGTATAACTGAACTAGCCTTTCTAGGGTGAAATCCTTTCATACAAGAAGAAATTGGGTCATCTTGGTTGGTTGATCTATCACTACCCAAACCGCATCATGCCTCTAGCACATCATCAGCGGCCCATTCACAAAGTCCTAAGTCACTTTATCCTATTTTCATTGTGGTATTTGAATCGGTTGGAGTAAACCCAGTGTACATGATGTTCCGCTTTCACTTGTTGATAGGCCAAACACTTGTATTGGTGTACAATTTTTTTTAAGAAAATAATTTCAAATTAGATCAATTTTGTTTCAATTGCAAAAAATTAAAAAAATTTCGAAAACTGTCTCAAGCAAGACGAAATTTGTTTTTAGGAAAACAATCTCAAGTGAGATCAATTTTGTTTCAAGTGTAAAAAAATTCAAAATTTTTTGAAAATTGTCTTAAGCAAGACGAAATTTGTTTTGAGAGGAACAATCTCAATTGGGATCAATTTTGTTTCAAGAAATACTATTTCAAACGAGACAAAACTTTGTTCCAAGAGAAATAGTCTCAAAGGTGACAGACAGTCTGCTTATGCATGTTGAGGAGATCTAGTTGCTTTAATCATCCATTCTCTCGGGAAATCTGAAAGCGACGTCGTTCCTTCGCGTTGAGAATGTCGAGTCATATTTTGACGGCTCAATTTGACATGGTTCCGTCTTGATGAGGACAACTAGTCATTTTGAGTCTGGAAACAACATTGTTCCTTTTTGCTGAGGAAGTCTAGTTATCTGGAGATAATTTGTCTTCGAAAGTGACATTGCTCCTTCGTGTTGAGGAGATCTAATCACCTTTAGAAGATATGATCATTCACTTCAGGACGTCAAATCTGTGAACGACGTTATTCCTTCGTGTTGAGGACGTCTAGTCATCACCAAACTTTTCTTTCCTGAAAGATCTTTGGAAAATGATGCATTTATGAATAACTATCTTGGATGTTATGATGAAATTGATTTCATGTATTTGACTATTTTTTTATAAAAAATACTTTTGAATTTGTCCTCATGAGATAGGAAAATGATCTTGAGAAGGGGAAAATTAGACGATGTCCTCATGAGAGGAGAAAAATGGCTTTTGAAAGAAAATGAAATGAGGATTTTAGGAAAAACAATCTTAAGAAAGACTAGATTGATATTTTTAGATGGAAAAAGCACCCTCAGGAAAAGGGGAAAACCTTTTTTATTGCAATGCGATGATGAATGTATTATGCAAAGATGTAAATTCATGTGACGTGTATGTTTATTTTGATGTATGTTTTATGAAAATGATATTTACAAAAATGTTGTTTTATTTTCTTTTGTAGCTTCAAAGTGGAGAACTCGGTCTTCCTTCATTTAGCAAATCTTGGCTAGAGTCTACTCCAACATTAGAGCGAAAACTTGTCAAATTAAGCAAGCGTTCTCTTTTTGGAAAAACAGATTGATAAGCTTGTGTTATTAAATCTTCTCTCTTGCTTTTATTTATTCATGAAAACCTCAGAAGAAATGATTTCTCTTTAAATCTTGTTGCAGCCAGATATATGATCTTGAAACCTCTTGTCTCTGATCCAATTATTCTATCTGGGATGTTTCTTCGAGAATTTTCTGCCAATCGAAGCATGAGTTGTTTGTTTTTCCAAATAAGCTCTTTTCATCTCTATATTCTGCCCCTGATACTTCGAGCAACGAGGTCTATTCTCAATACAATCTTGTCTTGAATCTTGTTATTCCACCTTGATTTGGGTCTTTGGTCATGCCCCTATGTGGGTATCTATGGAGTTATATTATCAAAACTTTAAATTTTCCCCCTCATAAATTTAGAGACTAGTATGTGTTGCTATCTTATGATGGAGAATCAATAGTCAATGTTTAGAGCTAGCCACCGTAGTAATCAATGGAATATCATTTTTTTTCTTAGGCCATGTAGTAGCCGACAAGGGTATTCGAGTAGATCTGCAAAATATCTAGGTTGTAGTAGAGTCGGAGCCATCGCAAAATGTATCCAAAATATGTAGTTTCCTTGAACTTGTTGGATATTATTTTTGCTTTGTCAATGGATGGGTTCTCGATGATTGTAACCCTTATGAATAAACTCCTTCAAAAGGATGAACCTCTTGTTTGGAATGAAAGCATCAACAGAGCTATGAGGAATCAATGTGTATACAATCTCCTTCATCATTCCCGGACACCAATAAAGTTGGTGGAGCTCTCGGTACATCTTCTTACCCCGGGGGTGAATAGAAAATGGACTATAATAGGCCTCGCCAAGCATCGTTTCTCTTAATTTTTGTCTATCGATATACACAATCGGTTCTTGAAGTAAAAAACATCCCCAACTTTTAATTCGAGTCCGGGTAACTCGCATTGATGAACCCGCTCGACCTAGCCATTAATCGTCAATCAGACCTTTACAACCTCTTTATCTCTTCGACTAACTCCGACTCAACCCATAATTCCACCATTAATCCTCCATCCGAGGTCAAATTCAACCGTGTGAATGAAGCTTGAATGTCCATCATTGACTTGCAACTCAAAGCATCGATATGAGGGAATAGTGTCATCTGCAAAAGCTACCAGATCTATTCAACGCGAATAAGCAGTGTCGTTTTTAAAATCAAATTTCAAATCAAAAGAGAGAACAGACAAAAACTAGTTGTCTTGTTGTCTTTGCCCTATTCTTGTTAACAAAAGAATGGCCAAAGAGGGGCAGCTATAGACACTCATTTTTTTTCAGGTTCTAATTTATTATTAACTTATTATTATTTATTATTATTATTATTATACTAATATTATTTTATTTTCATATTACAGATTGCCCAAATTACAAAGAAACAATATAGGCCCAACCTGAAGCCCAATATACAAGTCCAACATCCCAGCCAACAAGTGACCTAGCATCCAAGCCCACCCAGTTTGGGCCCCACAATAACTGACCCAATTACAAGACCCAAGAGGATCTGACTTGATCCAATAGCAATACCTTAGGGTTTCTAAAACCCTAACCCTAAAGAGTTGTTATTACCACCACTGATTGCTCCTATCACCGCTGACTTCTTCTGACACTGCCATTTCAACCTACAGTGACCAGGAATTAACGTTAACAGTCAAAAAAGAAGCTAAATCAATCTAAAAACCCAATAATAAAAATAAAAACAAAATCCCAAGGTAATCTTCCCTGTCACAAGCTAAAATAGGGCACTCAAACCCTATTTTCTCAGTAACAACTCAAACCATCACCAAAATCAATAAGATAAGAAGATAAAAACGAGGAGAGAGGACAGATCGAAAAAAGAAAAAAGAATAGACTTCAAACATCCAAAACAAAAAAAACATAGAGGAAAAATCGAACAAAAAAGAAAAAGAAGAAGAAATAATATACAAGAAAAAAAGAAAAGATAGGAGAGAAACATCTTACCTTAGTCCGAAGCACATCGGAAAACCTAAAGGTCACCGGATCTTTGTAGTTTTCAAAAGGTAAACCCTAGATCTATGACTCTAGGGTGAGTTTTAGACTAAATGAGGGTGGGATTCGGGTTAAGGAGGATAAAAGAAGTGTTTGGGGGTTTTGTTTCCTTCGACCACCGTGAGCGGCCGTGAAATGTCTTCGGTGAATGGTGGCCCTCTCCCCGATGGGGAAAAGTTGAGAGAGTTTGAGAAACTCTCTCTCTTTTCTGAAGCAAAGTGAGAAATGGCTAGGGTGAGGAAGTTAAGCCTTGGTTTTGGGCTTAAATGCCCATAGTAAAATGACATAGTTTCACTCATTCACCCGTATTTTTCAATTTTAGGGGTAAATAGCAGCTTGGGTCTCTGGTTCTTTGTAATCTCATTATTCGGTCATTAAATGAAATTTTATGATATTATGTTTCAGGCATTTGTTTTTCAATATTTACTTTTAAGTCACTAGTTCATATATTTTTCCATGTTTGCTAATATTTGAATATGACCCTATGGTTTATGAATCTTTTGTTTTGGTCACTGTTTTGTAAGAATGCCTTTAGGTAAAATTATATTTTACCCTTCCATGTTTAAGGTTTGGTTTATTTTAGTCCTTAATATCATTTATGAATTATTTTCGTTTCCAGTACCTTTATTGTTTAATATGTTAAATTATGGCTCTATCTCATATATAATTATTGCTTGGTCCTTCAAGTTTTTGTTAGTACCATTTTGATCCCTTAAATCACCAAATATGCCTATTTTTGTTGTTGTTTGTATTATGATCTATAATGTTTTCTTGTTTTTGTTATAATCCTTTATGTATATACATATTTTGCATATTACATATTTATGTGTATTATATTAAATAAATATTATTAGCCCTATTTGTTGTAGATATTTTTTCTATATATTTCGAATCACATTTGTTTCCATCGTATTTCTTTATCTATTAATATGTTACTCGAATATTTTCAAGAACATGTATTTGTATAATGGGCATGGAAAACACTACTTGATCGAAGTAGTGTAATCTGATACGACGTTTGAACGGAATATGAACTTGAAAACATGAGCGTTTTTATGTATTTTTAAAAATAATGGTAATTTTTATTTTTATAATATTTCATTTTATTTTTATTTTTATTTTTAATTTTTATTTTCATTTTGTTTTATTTAATGTTAGTATTAATGAGGTATGTTTTTGAAAAACAAATCATAATTTATCTCATGCAAAATTTCGTTATTAATTTAATATTTTAAATAATTCAAATATATAATATTCTTTTACATATAAGAAATATGTGAGATAGTTTTCTCGATGGAGGATTGCAAATCTCGAGATTTATTGTCAAATTAAAGAATTTTCTTTTAATAATTAATATAGAATAAATCAATTAATATTCAATAAATAGATTATAATTTAAATTTTCTATTCGAATTTTAATTTCCATCATTATGACAGCGTGTAAGCAACTAAGTACTAATTTTGGGCTCCGTGAAGGTGTTTATCATTCACCACGCGTAACCGACTCTCAGACCTGTTAAATCGAGTTTTTGGTAAACGCATACCAATTTTTGTCTTAAAAAATGATTTTTTCCTTAAAATTGTTTTAAAATACGTTCTTAGGTATTCGACCTGCCTAGCCCAAAAATCGATGACGACTCCTATTCAAAACGATTCAAATTAATTCAAAATCTCAATTTCCTCTAAATAAGTCATAATTATTTTTTTAAAATAATTGTTTTAAAAAATTGTTATGACAATTAGCAACTGAATATTTTGGTAATAAACTTATTAGAATATTTGTAAAACTTGTTTACATCAGAAGCAAGAGGAACACTATCATGACCTTCGAAGATTTCTCTACAAGAAAAAAAAAAAGAGTTCTTGCAGACTTTATAGTGCCTCATGAAACCTCAGAAAGACAACTTCTCTTCTGATCTTTTTACGTGATATGTTGTTCTCTTCTTGATTATTTTGTTAGCGTATTTGTCAACACACATTTTCGTCCTACTAGGATTTAAACTCCTAAAAATAGGATAAAATTTTGTTAGGATTCAAACTCCTAAAAATATGATAGAGTTCTACTAAGATTTAAATTCCTAAAGATAGGATCCACAAGCACTATAAATATCCATTGTAACTCACCATTGTAACACACGATTTACAGACAAAATACATAGGAAAACACGAAAAATACAAAGGCAAAGCTATTGTAAACGATTCGAAAAGGAAATAAAATGTAGCATTTTTTTGATTCGTTCATTTCTCGCATGTGCACGTTATTTTTTTTTTGAGATTTGGTTCGAATAACCCAAAACGTGGGTTGCGCCGATGACCAAAAATGGGTGGGGTTTCGAATAACCCTAATGCGTAATATCAACGTTAATTGTCTTTCAAATTTGGCCCCAATCTTTATTTTTCTTTATATTAGTCCTTTTATTTATTGTATAGATATTTTTATTTATTTATTATTTATATTATTGTCATTATATAAATATATATACGTATGTTCGTTTTAATGATTTTCAATTGATTTTTTATACTATATATTATTATTATCTATACATATATTTTTTATTTATTATATTCATTGGTTATATTTTATATATTTATTATATATATATATATATATATATATATATACTTTTTTTAAAATATTTTACTTATAGCGTATTATTACTATATATTGTAATTATCTTTATTAGTTTTTTACTTTATCATTATATATATATATATATATATATATATATATATATATATATATATATATATATATATATGTATGTATGTTTTAAATAGTTTATTTATAATCCAATATCATTATATGTATACTTTTATATTTGGTTTATATATTTATTTATTTTTGTTTTGGTTTTTTTTATATTATATTATATTTTCATATTACTATTATTATTGTTATGATTATTATTTTTCTATTTTACTCATTTATATATATATATATATATATATATATATATATATATATATATTTCATTTATTCATTTATTTATTTATTTTTCCTTTTATTTATTTTTTACTTATTTTATTCTTCATTTTTTCATTTATTCATTTTTCCCTCTGACACCTCTTATGACTTTTAAGGGTATTTTCGTCAATTAATCATAGGTAAGTAATTCATTACCAAATTTTACCTTTTAATTTAAAATTACAATTTTCTTAATTAAGACAACGGGAAATTACGTAGTACCGAAAGGGCGGTTCAAGGGTGCTTATCCTTCCTTGACCGTAACCGACTCCCGAGCCCGATATATTTCTAGTAAGACGCAGATCATGTAAGAAATATGGTATCCGATCAACCCATTTATTTTTAAATAAATGATCGGTGGCAACTCCCAATCCATATTTTTCAAGTCGAAGCCCAATCCCGGGGCCCAACTGAAATACGGTTGCGATAGCTTGGCGACTCCATTGGGGACACAGGTAAGTGAGTCAGGCTAAGGTAATTTCCAGTTGTCTTTTTAACGAAAAGGGTAAGTTTAAATTTTAAGGTAACATTTCAATCCTTCTTACTTACTTTTGATTATATTTTCGAGTAAATAGTTGTACTGACTGTTTTTTTAATGATTTCAGCCCTTAAAGATTTTTCATCCAAAGGCTCTATACCCGAGCTCCGAACCCGTTTAAGTGGGGGTGAAAGCGACGCCTTCGTGTGAATTTATTCATCGTATGGGCCTAGCAAGTAACCTTCGGGATTCATATACCTTATGCCTTCGTGTGAATTTATTCTCCGTATGGGCATAAGGGAATGTGTCCTCTCGAGTTTAACTTAGTCCACACAAGCCTGTGATGGGTTTAGGACTAAAGGTCTGGTAGGCCCAAGGGGGAACTAGCAAGGAGAACTCGGGTACCGTTTTTTAGAACCTAACCCAGGAGACTATGGAGAAATTAAGCCTACCCCGAAACCACATTCCAAAACCTATGACATTTTTTTAACCTTGTTGTTTTTGTGTATTTTACTTATTTATTTTTATATTATTATTTTACTAACCTTTTTGCCTTTGTGTTTGTTTTATAGCATTTTGCATCATAATAAGAGGTTATTGATCCATGAAAAGGTGTTTATTACACAAAATAATCTGAATTAATGGACAAAGGTGTTGTAATACAAGAGACTAAGAACCCCGAGGTACGACTATGGTCCGAGAAGACTCAGAAAGAAAAGGGAGACAACCTTCAAGAAAGCTATTTGTCAGAACTGGTTAGCTACGCATATATCAGCCTAAAACAGAACAATGTGCAGGAGCTTCGAGATATCTGGGATAGTTGGAAGAATGATCGGAAACAGAAGTTCAGCCAACGGTACGGTGACATTGCACTTTTACTTCACGTTAGGATTGATGAGCCCTTGATTAGAGCCATGGTCCAATTCTGGAACCCGGGATACAATTGTTTCACTTTTAACTGGGAGGACATGGTACCTACTATCGAAGAATACACCACACTGCTACACTATGAAAACATCAAACTAGGGCGAGTCTACGTGAAGCACACCAAAAGTCAGCCTTTCAAGAGTACACTGGCCAGAGACGCAGCCATCCGAGACTTCCTAGATCAAGTACAGAAGGCAGCCCGTCATCATCATGGCCTGGCAAGGGAAGCCGGAGTGGTTCGACAAGGTATTCAACCAGTAACGGGTGAAGGCGGAAGACTTGTCAATCTACTAGAAGCTATTCGGGGTTTAGAGGATTTAATCCGAGTGTACCTTTGATTATTTTTATGTCTCTTACAAGATAAGATATTTTTGTCTGAATAAAGATTATTTATAATAATAAACACTTTTTCTGGATCAGTGCCTCTAAGCTGCATACATCATGCATTGCATATTTTGCATTCTATATCTCATGTTTATTTCTATATTTTCCATGTTTTTACATTCGTATTAACAAACAGAACATGTCTCAGAAAGCGAAAGAGAAAACACCAAGTCTACCACTACAGACATTAAATACGCATCATCCACATAATACCCGAGGAAAGAAAAGACAAATGGAGGCCAGAATGGAAAAACTCGAGGAGAACATGGCAAGACTACAAAAAGAACTGGAAGATAAGATGGCTCAAAACAGTCAGAGCACTCTGGAATCCATCAAGAAAAACCAGAAATCCTTGGTCGACCAATAGTGGCCAAGTTATCATGTTTACAGCAAGTTAGTGCAGAAGGGGGAAGTCCCTTCGAAGGGTAACCATGTCACCAACCTCACAGGTGATTATGTCACCCGAGATCTTACCCAGACTACAAGAAAATTCTTCTGCTGTCAAAGGAAAAGCACCATCTGCTGTAAAGGTGAAAACTTCCAAAACTAATCCTGATAATCATCCGGATGATTACAGTGTCCCGAATTTTAATGAAGATGACAAAGCGAAAAAGATAGAAGAGAAGATCAGGATGATAGAAGATCGAATGAAGATAGTCCAAGGGGACCATGATTATCATGGAGTGGACGCAAGGAAGCTAAGCATGGTTCCAGATTTGGTGCTTCCACCAAAGTTTAAAGCTCCTGAGTTTGAGAAGTTCGATGGGAACAGCTGCCCATCAGCCCATATCACTATGTTCTGTCGGAAGATGACAGGATATGGAGGGAATGATCAACTCCTGATCCACTGCTTTCAGGAGAGCCTATCCGGTTCAGCTATCCGCTGGTATAATCAGCTCAGCCAAACTCACATCAAGACATGGAAAGACTTAGCCAAGTCTTTCCTAGAACAATATAAGCATATCAACGATATGAGACCAGACCGGGTTATGCTGCAAAGCCTGGAAAAAAAAAGCATAATGAGAGTTTCCGACAATATGCGCAATGATGGAGGGATTTGTCTGTGCAGGTTCATCCACCCCTGGATGAAAAAGAAACTAGAAAGTTGTTCGTACAAACCCTGAAGGCACCCTATTTCGGACACCTGGTGGGAATTACATCGGGAACTTTCTCAGATATAGTTATGGCTGGTGAGATGATTGAGCTAGCTATAAAACAAGTAAAAATTGAGGGAGATATCAACAATGTCAATACTTACAACGCCACCAAAGGTGTTACGGTCTCAAGTCCAAAAACTGTTGCAGTTGTACCGTCTAGTACTTCTAAACAAACTCAGAGAGGACCAAGGAAAGAAAAGATTTGCATCAGTCCAATCCCAATGACATATGAGGAGTTACTCCCAACGCTAGTTGAGAAAACTCTTGTGACTCAAGTTCAATCCAAACCTAGAGAGGCCCCATATCCTGAAGGTCATGATATTAACGCCGTATGCAGCTATCATATTGGGGCTCAGGGCACACCACTGAGAATTGTGGGGCATTGAAACGTAAGGTCCAAGATCTGATCGATTCAGGGGCATTCACTTTCAATATGTAATGGGGCAATCTGATCGAGAGTCATATGGGGCATCCATTAGGAATTTTGTTGCATTATCAAGTATATCATCTTGTTTGAACTTGTTTTCTTTCGTACTTCTTATGCGTGAACATTTTTAAGTCACTTGACGTTTAAACATTTTAAATAAAATGCTTCCTTCTTAGGAGATGAGCAAATTTTAATATTGAATTCCTTGAATATCACCTCAATTAAAAACTGTTTAATAATTAAGGTTGTAAATCTTTGACAAATGACAAGATTGAACCCTGCAAAACAAAGACCCATTGGTCCTAATTTAAAAGATAAATCAGACTACATATTTTTCTCTTACCGAGCTAAGTTTTCTCTTCTCATGAAGAGTCCATCCAAGGTTTGGTATTCAGACACATATTAAGAGCGAACAGAATAGGGCAACTAGAACATGAGATTGCAAAACTAATTGGTTTATACCCTTGTTTATATGTTCAGGGATGATAATGATCTTCACAGATGGAATAGTAGAGTAAGCAAATCTAGTTTAGGTCAGTTGTTTGGAAATTGAACTCTAAAGATGAGATCTCTTGACTTTCAAAACACCTAGACTATAACAGGTTCTTCTTGACAATCTTAAGAAATTAAATCCGTAAAGCTGAGCTATTCCACTAAGGCAATTGGTTATAGAGTAAACTCGAAAGCCCTGGCTTTATGAATAGATTATGTTCAAACTATGACACTACTCGGACACTTGGCAATTCGGTGTTTGCTCCACTGCTTTTGTCAGGCCAAAGACTTTGTGATAAGATGAACCCTTCAATGATTTGTCACTCTAAAGCTGAGCTATTCCACTAAGGCAATTGGTTATAGAGGAAACTCGAAAGCCCTGGCTTTATGAATAGATTATGTTCAAACTATGACACTGCTCGGACACTTGGCAATTCGGTGTTTGCTCCACTGCTTTTGTCAGGCCAAAGACTTTGTGATGAGACGAACCCTTCAGTGATTTGTCCCTCTAAAGCTGAGCTATTCCACTAAGATAATTAGTTATAGAGGAAACTCGAAACCCCTGGCTTTATGAATATATTACATTCAAATCATGACATTGCTCGGACACTTGGCAATTCGGTGTTTGCTCCATTGCTTTTGTCAGGTCAAAGACTTTGTGATGAGATGAACCCTTCAGTTAAACCTGATAAAAGTGATTATAAGCTGTCCCTCTAAAGCAATTGGTTGAACGCCCCGACTTTATGGATTCGGCTAGCCAGACAATGGCAAAATAAATCAAATTCATCTAAAAAGACACCTGTTATAGTCAAATTCACATGAGCACTCAAGAATTTCATTTTTTAGACCGATATTTCTGCACTACCTTTGTTAGAAGAGCTTACGAAACTTGAACAAATGGAAGATTTCAGAACTGAAACAGAAGTGTTCTGAAAAGTCTAGTCATTGATTATGCTATTTGTGTCATTTTGTTCGCCTCTGATCAAAATACCAAATCAAGAAAGAGGAGCATACCATGATCTTCACGATAACCAAATCGATGAAACAAACCCACCTCTAGACCAACTTTTCGATCTTGATATTTTCAAAGATTTGCAGCTATCAAAGATTAAAAGAGTGTTTATTCTTTTGATATCCAATGAACTCATGTTTTATGATTTGCTTCAATTGTGAAACCTAGAAAGAGGTAACTTTTTCAAAAGTTCTTTTTGATATTTTTCAAAATTTTGAAAATTCGAAAGAAGAAAAGCATTTTCAAACAAGATAAGTTCTCTGGAAGCATATCTTGGAATTCAACAAATATCGCTCCGAAGCTCAAGATCGAAACAGAGGCAATGGAAACCATCTTTGGGGCAAATTTGATAAGGGAAGGAAAAATTGTCTTGAGGTCTGCAAGTGTACACCTGGTGGAAATGAAGACAAATTAAGTCAGAATGAAGACTGCACACGCAACCATTCCCTCACATCTCAACATATACATCAACACGTACATACATGACGCATGAAATTTGCATCTTTGAATTCATCACATGAGCAATAAAACCTTGATTTTTCCTCCCTTGAGGGCAAATTCAACAGCAAATAAATTTCATTTGGGCATACATCAAGCATACATCATCAGGATAGTTACATCCATATACATTTTACAGATCTTTCAGGAGAATATGAGATTAAAAGCCAACTCGACAGATTGAAAGATCGACATTCATCTCCAGATTCAACATTTCCAATGTAAACTTTGTATCACTTAAGACAGTCTCATTTAATGCAGATGATTATCTCACTCAAATTTGTTTTTCTTAAAGCATACTTTGTCTCACTTGAGACTGTTTTTCTCGAAAGAAGATTTATTTCACTCAAGATTGTTTTTCTTAAAACAAGATTTGTCTCGCTTGAGACCGTTTTCACTCGAAAGAAGGCATTTCATTTCACTCAAGGCTGTTTTTTTAAGAAGATTTTATCTTGCTTGAGATAGTTTCCCTCGAAACAGAAAATTTCGTCTCCCTTGAGATAGTTTCTCTTGAAAACATTTCCCTTGAAATTAATTTTTTCTCTCCTGAGATAGTTTCCCTCGAAACAGAAAATTTTGTCTCCCTTGAGACAGTTTCTCTTGAAACATAAACATTGAAAACATTTCCCTTGAAATGATTTTTTTTCTCTTGAGATAGTTTCCCTCGAAACAGAAATTTTATCTCCCTTGAGACAATTTCTCTTGAAATATAAACATTGAAAACATTTCCCTTGAAATGAATTTTATCTCGCTTGAGATAGTTTCCCTTGAATCGAATTTTGTCTCCCTTGAGACAGTTTCTCTCCAAACATAAACTTTGAAAACAATTTAACGAAATCTTTGAATATGTTTTCCTTCAAACAAAATTTGTCTCCCTTGAGACAGTTTCTCTTGAAACGACACAATTTGCTCGAGAATAGATTTCAACTTCACGACGAAGGATGTATAGCTCGAAGCCAAACATCCGCGATTTCAACTCCACGACGGAGGATATCGTGACACTCGAGACAACACAAGTTCAACTTCACAACGAAGGGACGACTGGTTGTCAACAAACAACTTCTCAATTTCAGAGCCAATTTCAACTTCACAACGAAGGATATTGGACTCCAGACAACGCAAGTTCAACTTCACGACGAAGGGACCGCTGCTTGTCAATAACAACTTCTCAATTTCAGAGCCAATTTCAACTTCACAACGAAGGATATTGGACTTCAGTCAACGCAAGTTCAACTTCACGACGAAGGGACCGCTGCTTGTCAACAACAACTTCCCAATCTCAGAGCCAATTTCAACTTCACAACGAAGGATATTGGACTCCAGACAACGCAAGTTCAACTTCACGATGAAGGGACCGCTGCTTGTCAACAACAACTTCCCAATCTCAGAGCCAATTTCAACTTCACAACGAAGGATATTGGACTCCAGACAACGCAAGTTCAACTCTATGACGAAGGGACCGCTGCTTGTCAATAAAATTTCATTCAGAGTCATTTCAACTTCACAGCGAAGGATATTGAAATTGAGACAACACAAGTTCAACTTCACAATGAAGGGATGGCTGGTTGTCAACAAACAATTTCCCGGTTCCAGAGCCAATTTCAACTTCACGACGGAGGATATTGGACTCGGAACAATGCTACTTACTTGGATTTCAACTTCACGACGAAGGATATCCAACTCAAAGAAGAATTATCTGCCATCAAAATTGTCGAGTTCGACTCCATTCAGCTCGATGACACATCAATCGCACTACTTTTCGGTTACAGTCGAGGTTTTCAAGTCGAGAAGATGACCTGGGTTAGCCGTGCCTTAGTGACAAGCAACCATTTTCAAACAACATAGCTTAAGTCAAGAAAGAGCTATCTGTCAATGAAGATTTCTGAGTTCGATTCCGATCCAAGGTCTTTAAACCGAGAAGAAGACCGAAGGGTAACGGAAAACCACGTGCTGATTCAAATTCCGAACTATGGCTTCAATTTCATATCATTTCAAGATGAACTCGACTTCACGATGGAAGAGTCATCCGTAACTCAATTCGACAGGGAGTTATTGAAAAATCATAGCTAATTTTCAACTCCATTGAACGAAAAGTGTGTCTTTTAATCTTTGTCCTATCCCCGTTACACGACTATGGGCAAAGAGGGGCAGCTGTCAACACACATTTTCGTCCTACTAGGATTCAAACTCCTAAAAATAGGATAAAATTTTGCTAGGATTCAAACTCCTAAAAATAGGATAGAGTTCTACTAAGATTTAAATTCCTAAAGATAGGATCCACAAGCACTATAAATAGCCATTGTAACTCACCATTGTAACACACGATTTACAGACAAAATACAGAGGAAAACACGAAAAATACAAAGGCAAAGCTATTGTAAACGATTCGAAAAGGAAATAAAAGGTAGCATTTTTTTTGATTCGTTCATTTCTCGCATGTGCACGTTATTTTTTTTGAGATTTGGTTCGAATAACCCAAAACGTGGGTTGCGCCGATGACCAAAAATGGGTGGGGTTTCGAAGTTTCGAACCTAGATCTACCCCGAGGCGTGTTCATTTTTTATCCCCCTAATGCGTAATATCAACGTTAATTGTCTTTCAAATTTGGCCCCAATCTTTATTTTCTTATATTAGTCCTTTTATTTATTGTATAGATATTTTTATTTATTTATTTATTATTTACATTATTGTCATTATATAAATATATATACGTATGTTCTTTTAAATGATTTTCAATTGATTTTTTTACACTATATATTATTATTATCTATACATATATTTTTTATTTATTTATATTCATTTGGTTATTTTTTAATACTATATTTATTATATATATATACATACATACTTTTTTTTAAAATATTTTACTTATAAGCGTATTATTACTATATATATTGTAATTTTCTTTATTTAGTTTTTTTTACTTTATCATTATACATATATATGTATGTTTTAAATAGTTTATTTATAATCCAATTATCATTATATGTATACTTTTATATTTGGTTTATATATTTATTTATTTTTGTTTTTGGTTTTTTTTATATTATATTATATTTTCATATTACTATTATTATTGTTATGATTATTATTTTTCTATTTTACACATTTATATATATATATATATATATTAATATTTTATTTATTTATTTATTTTTTCTTTTATTTATTTTTTATTTATTTTTATTCTTCATTTTTTCATTTATTCATTTTTTTCTCTGACACATCTTATGACTTTTTAAGGGTATTTTCGTCAATTAATCAGAGGTAAGTAATTCATTATCAAATTTTACCTTTTAATTTAAAATTATAATTTTCTTAATTAAGACAACGGGAAATTACGTAGTACCGAAAGGGCGGTTCAAGGGTGCTAATCCTTCCTTGACCGTAACCGACTCCCGAGCCCGATATATTTCTGGTAAGACGCAGATCAGGTAAGAAATAAGGTATCCGATCAACCCATTTATTTTTAAATAAATGATCGGTGGCGACTCTCAATCCACATTTTTCAATTCGAAGCCCAATCCCGGAGCCAAACCGAAATACGGTTGCGACAATATCTAACTCAACATTACCAGCTTTTCGGTCATAATAATTTTACTTTGTTCCACAATTCACAAGCATCTGCATCGTAATAGTTTCTGTTTTTATTTTCTTATTGAAAAACACTATTTTTCATGCAAAACCCAGAATTCATAAACAAAGATTGATCGAAGAAATCAGTACACAACAAAAAAAGGGTTAGTCTGGACCGAAAAGATAAGGCTTGATATTGGCAAAGACGAGAAAAAGGGAAAAAATCTACTGAAAAATGCGAGGATATTTGAAGGGGAAGAAAGGCAGGATGTTTTGTTTTCAAAGGGGTTCCATGGGATAATAGATATTTATCTCCATGAATAAAACAGATTTAGATAATAGATATTTGAATCTGAAAAGAAAAATTCACAAAATTAAAGCATATTATAACAATAGATAACTTTCTACTTATGGATACGAAAGGGCTAAAATACTCACAATTTCTTTCTCGATATTCCATTTCCAGGGTATTGAAACAGCATGGGATTTTATGGTCCATTACCTTCTACAGTTCACGTAATCCGTTATCACTTGATTAAATATGTATTAAATAAAGGATTAACTATATGATCGATCAGTTTATATTATGTTTATCTACTTTTTCTATTGATTTAAAAAACATACTATATGATTATTTTCGTTTTTATTTAATTAAGATATAATTATTTTAGTTTTTATTTAATTAAGATGTGATCACCACGGGTTAACTTAGGTTACGGTTAACAGATTAAGTGAAGTGACATTAAAATATTTTAGTATAATTATACATTTGGTTCTTGTTATTTACATATTCTTTTAATTTAATCATACTTTTAATAAATTGAAATAAATTTAATCATCCAATCAATGTTACCACGGGTTACCATTCAATTAGAGGACTAATTTTATTTTAATTTAATATATTTTATTCTTGACATTAAAAATAATTTTTTTAAATTAAGTTAATAATAAAATATTTTTAATAAGTTAATATAAAAAACATTTCTTAAAGTTAACATATAAAAATATTATAAATGATAACATGTGACAACATTGACACATGACATCATTCAATTGAAAAATTAAATTTATTTTAATTTATTAGAAGAAAATTAAATTGAGAAAATATATGAATAACAGAGACCAATATGTGTTTATACTGAAATATTTAATTGTCAGATCACGTAATTTGTTAATTATTAACAATAGTTAACACGTTATGATCACATCTTAATTAATTAAAAACGAAAGTAACTATACATTAAATTTTTTGAAATTAATGAGATAAAGTAAACAAAAAACAAACATAAGTGATTAATTATGTAATTAACCCTTAAATTAAAAGGAAAGTGATCAATATATAGTTTACCCTAGTACAAATTCAGGTATCAAATAGTAGTTTGGCATAAAGCATTAATAATAACTTGAGGTAGGTAAAGTAAAATGTTAATGGAAGTTCTCACAATCCACATGCTTCCATATTACAAAGTACCATACAACACCAACATTCGTGATTCATCCACCTGCAACTTTCCGTTCTCGATTCCTCAGAACTTTATTCAGCCTTGACGAAGATTTTTCTTAGTATTCAAGAGGCACCATCGATGCAATTCCATTAGCCGGGCCTCGTAAGTCCTGTCTTCTCATGTAGTCCTCGCAGTGGTTGCTGTGGCCATTGCTGGCCTTTGACTTGGAACAGAAATGGTAGGTTTCTGGCCTTCTTTCCCCATTTGTTGAACTTCCAGTGGAGACGGAATCTTGATATACCACACGCTGTTCACGAATTCCCTGATGATCACAAAAGCACACAACGGGAAAGAAATCCGAACAAGTTAAATCAATTAAAACCAAATCTTGAAACGCAAAAACAAGTGTCGTCCTAGTGATGCAAACTAGACTCGACTACATCATAACTCGGAAGTACTTTAGAATGGTTATATGATCTCAACTTCAATGAAGAATAATAAATTGCACGACTTTCAAAACTCTTCAATCCACCTTTCACACCTCTTTAACCCTTTCATTTGGTAAGACCGTTTTAGAATCAACAAATACTTTAATCCTATATTGCACACAAGGAACAATCTCATAACTACACCATAACTCTGAAGTATATTAGATCAGTTATACAATCTCGACATCAATGAAGACTAATAATTTGTAAGTGTACGACTTTGGATTATATGTTTAATCTCTTTAATAAACCTTTTACCCCTGTTTAACCCTTTCATTTGCTTGACCGTTTAGCATCAGCAAATACTTAATCCATTAGGAACAATCAAAATCCTTCTTTGGTTTAACTTTGATTGGTGCCTCAAATTATTACCCCTATATTTTAGTAAATACCATTCAAATTTATTTTCCAATACAATTAGTTTTCTAGTAAATAATGACCTTTAAGGGCATAAAATGCATAGTTTTATACTTATGGTCCCTACTTCCCCCACGGTAAACTACGCCTTCTCTTCTAAAATTTTAGTCACTTGCAGATTAATACCACAGATGCCATTTTATGAGTTTCTATTTTTATAAACCAAGTGTATAATATTTTCATCAAGTCCTTGGATCTCTAAATCTTTCTGGATATAATAGTCTATCTACCGAGCATAGTTCGCATCCATTCAAACCAATTGGAACTTACATGGGTGGTAGAATCAAGTTTTGAGCTTCTGTGTATATAAGGAAATGGCTAATTCTATTTTTCCCCATCGTGTTTTACAAGGACTCGAACATAGATTTTAATAGCCCAAGGTAAAAGTTCAACTTGGAATCAAGAACCCAACTTAAGCACCTCATGCAATGAAAATATACAAAACTTCATATACAAATACCATTATTGCTTCTCACAGCATCTTTAAGCTTTGCATTACCGGTTGCTTGTCTAATCACCTAATCTCTACCTATCGGAAATTTGAACACGGCACAGGAAATCTAATCAATATCACGGAATCTTGATAGAAGCAAATTTTCAACAAAAGTAATAAGAGCTATCATCCGGAAATACAGCACAATAATCATAAAGGAGAGAGGTTTTCCATTGCTATCTTAACAGTCGAGGCAATTTTTCAAAAATAAATAGTGGGTTTGGAACTTACTGCCATGGGTCATCACCAAGGAGAAGAATATCATTCTCCCTGTCGACAAATACAAGCTGCCAGCCTGATCTTTGAGGGTCCTCTAATTGGCCTTCAAGGCCAAACATTTGAGCAAGCTCACAACGCAGCTCATCATAGCTGCCGAACTTAGAAATATCCAATGAGCGCCCAAAGAACCCCGACTTGTGAACCTTTCAGCAAACATTAGATACAAAACCATGAGTATCGCATGCCATGAGATAATCCATTAACGAGTTTTCCGAATAAATTGTCAGTCTCCAACACAATATCATCAAATCGTATACGGCATGAATCAATCCATAACATTGTGATAACTAGTTGGTTTGTACACCTTACTAGCTAGATAAGACAACACCCACATATTTGACCAATCTAAATATAATCAAAGATACATTTGCATATGTAAGGGAAAATGTTATTACCTTCACAAAGGTTCCGGTTGGAGGGTTTACTTGGTTTACATTTCCAGAAGACTGCAAGTAACCTGATTTATGCACACAACTTGAGGTTGTCATGTCTAAATTAAGAGGAAAATCTGCACCAGAAGCACTTGTGAAATTTGAAGCAGCATACGGCAAAGACAATGCATCATTTTCATTCTGGCTGTTTTTCAGGTTTGTCATTCCGTGCTGCAGCATAAGAGATGAGGAATCAATGCTAACCCCAAACAGAAGATTGTTCTGCGGATCAGTTGCACTGTGGTATGCAGAATACTCCCTTCCAGGAAATGGAGGTAATAAGTTCTGAAGTTCAGATACATTTGACTGTGGTGTTTCCAACTGTTCAACCTGGGACAGTAGACAGTTACTTGCTCCGGATGAAACCTGTGGTTCAATAGCTATTGGATTGGACAAGAAAGTAGAAGAGATATCCGGGTTTGATCCATTCGAGTTGAATAAATGGGGAAGCTCCGGTCTGGGATAAAGAACCTAAGATACTTTGCATAGAGGAAACATCAGATGTGGCTATGGAGTTCCCAAGAGGATCAGAAAATGTCTGCTGCTGGCATTGTGAAGCAACAGCTGGCAGAGATGAGGACTGCACATGGCTGGCTGAAGCAGAAGGAGAAGCAACGATTACATTAGAAATCTGCTGCGGAACAGGTGGCAGTTGCTGTGTTAGTTGAGACTGTTGCTGTTGCTGTTTTTTGTTGCTGATCATTGTACAAATTGGGGCACTGCAACTGCTGCAGAAGTTGAACCTGTGAAGCGGTCTGATTCTCCTGAAAACTCAGTTTTTGTGTTGGGACTGCTGTAACATCTGCCTCTGAATTAGGGAAGGCGACCCAGTAGATGTGCTCTGGTTTCGCTGAAATTGCAAGAGAGAGTGGGAGCCTATTCTTGAAGAATCAACAGTCCTCGTAGCCTGAAGTGCGGCAGTTGTCATAGCATGGTAAACATCAGGTTGTACACCTGGTATTGAAGAAGTACCAACCCTTGGTTGTATCCACGGTGCAGCTCCAAATCCCTGGAAGTTTACAGACTGAATTCCTTGATCACCAACCCCACCTTGAAGCAATGTCAATTGGGAATTGATGCCTATATCGCCATCTTTGAAAGCTGCTAAAACAAATTAAATCGATTCAGTACAGAAAATTGTGTACTTCCAATCACCAATAGCAGATATTCTAGCATACCATGGAAGGAGGGTAGTGCAGATGACCATGGCCGCTTCAATTGCAGAGGGAAAGGTGATGGATACATAGGGAAGGATGTTAATGGCTCAATCTCCCACAAGGAAACCCTAGGTTGCCTCTCTCTTGCAGTGGATTCATCCCAGCCAACCTGAAAATAGTAGACTGTCATGTTGGACTTCAATGAACACATTGCCTTTAAACCCAAAATGAAGGGGAGGAAAAAATCAAAGATCGGAAACACTAATAGAATAGAACTTCAAAAATACCGTAACAGAGCGCCAATGCGAATTTGGCCAGCGAACAGGGTCCAAATCGCTAATGCCAGTTATTGTACCCATATATCTGATTAAAAAAATCTAGTTAACAATCAGTCACCGCTATCTGTCAACTATACTACAGTCAATTTGACTGATAAAAGTATTTACTTGAGGCAAAATAAAAATCATTGCTGCAGATGAAAACATCATAAATTTAAGCAATTCCCGTAACCAAGAAAACATTTAGAAAATTAAGACCCACCGGCGGACACTTGACTCTTCTGTCTCAAATAGCATTCTAAACCGCATGCCGGCAGAAACCCGGGTGTGATAGACTGCTTTAACATACTTGGCAAGAGGAATCACAAACTCTGAAGGACTAGCCCTGCAATCAAGTCACTGTAAATGAACAAATCTTGCGTCGTTATGGCATCAGACTTTCTCAATTAGTATGGGTTGTAAAATATAGTAAAACGGCTATTGGTTGCAGCTGCATGAGCTGCTGCAGCAAGAAGACCAATGTGCATGCTATCACTTGATAAAACAGAAGAAGGCATAACAGTCTGAGGACGATTTGCCCTCCGTATACCCAAAAACAATTGATTCTTCTCATTACTGGTAGAAGAAAACCAAACAAAAAAATGAGAGGAAACCAGACGATTATAGACCGTAGCAAGCTCAAAGATCAGTAGCATGGCATGAAAAAGCAGTAAAGCAGTAACAACTGTCAACATATAAATGGTGCAAACTAGAGCTGGCAAAGCTGACCCAATCAATTTGAACAAGGAAAGTCACCCAAAACTAAAATTAATTTCACTTCAAAACTTAAACCTGAAGCAACTCAGACATAAAATGACCCAACCACCCAATTGCCACCTCTTCACACTAGTACAATGCATACAACTAGGCTCATCACTCCAGAAATGGAAAACAGACAAAAACTTCATTAGCGAATATATATTGATATACCAAAAAAATAAATTGGCATTCATAATTTTTTGCTGCCAAACCTAGCAGGGTGACTTCAATGGATTGATTCAATCAAGTTCCATCATGGATTTGATAGCTATTAGTAGGATCCAGCCAATCACAGTGCAAACAACTGAATCACCAAATAAAAACTATTTACCAGATAAAAAGGACTGAGTCACCAGCAACAAGTCTCTTTGCGCTAACAAAAACACTCCATCCGGTCGTAAGGAGATGCCTCTTCGGCTGGCCTGCGTACGAGAACAAAGACAAATTGATTAGTAGTTAGAATTACACCACTAAAAGTCAACTTTTTCATCAAAAAGAAAGTGTCTATCTCCGATTCCATACAACATTGGATCCTGATAAGTAAACCATGAAGAGTACAAAAAAGCAGATGATTAATATTCATAATCTCCTCACATTTCTTATGAAAGAAAAAGGACTTACGGACTTGGGCACATCACATCCACAACATGAAGAGTATAAAGACAAAGGGACTGAGGTAAATCGCCAGAAATATTTTTATTCTATCAGGCAAACACATCCACCACATCTAAGCACACATTCCGAAAAGAGAGGAACACTTGCAAAGGTCATCATATTTCACAATGTGCGAACACCAACATGAACCAAAATTTAGTCCAGGAAGTAATGTCTAAGTGAAAAGTGAGAAAAAACTAACACTAACTAAACATGTTGATATGCCAACTCCAGAATCAAAACATAGCACACATCCAACAAAGTAAACAACAAGAAAGAATCATCTGTAAATCTTATTAAGAGATTTCCTATTCCATTAACTTTTCCTTATTCATCAGTAATAAGTATGTATATTAACCATACTCTAAAAGAAAATATCTAAATCTCAGTATGTATATTTTAACGAGGCCTCCACTTCTTATAAAAAAAAATCTCAGTTAGAGAGATTCTTAGCCACAAATTAACAAGAGCATACTGATTCAGAATATAGCAAGGATATTTCCTGGCTCATCAACTAAATTATTCTTAGAGAAGTGTTAGAAACAGCTATATCCTAGGGTTAAAAAATGTTACAGCACATCATAAAGTTTAATTTGCTGGATATAAGCTGAAAACAAAAATAAATAAATACAATGACAAATAAAACAATGAAACCATGATATTTAGAAAATTCTTCACAATGTCTTGGAACACATTAGTGTAAAGCTATTTTAATCTACCTCGAAATATATGTCTGAATTTCCACTCATTATCATGAAGATCCCTGGCAATCAACTCTTGAACTGGTGGTTGCCGGGTGTAGTCCTAAAGGTACAATAAATATTTACTTTATGAGAAATTAGTAAAAGAGAAAATGTGCAAAACTAATTCAAGTAAAAGCAGAAGCTAGTTAATTGGATTGCTTGGAACCAACTAAAACTCACAAGAGGAGGAAAGACTTTCTCAGCAGCACGACGAGGATCAGAAAATCCTCCATGAGTGCTAGTGTCACTTGCTGTAAGTGTTTTACAAAAATAATTGGTTGGTTGTTTGCTGGGAGCACGCATGTAACCCCCCAGACCGATGCGGAGGATCCGATCCGGGAAGTCACATTAGGGCCACCGGAGTGACCCACTGTAAAAAATAGCGGAAAATTTAAAACTTTTATTAAAACATGTAACTTATAAAATCAGTTGTCACTATTTAAAAATAAAACAGATTTCCAGACTCGTATATAAATCAAAATACAATTACATGCCCCCTAATCACATGTACCATTCTCTGCAACAACGCCGGAAAAACTCCCTTACTGAAGTCGATAGATACACTGATACAATTCTTTTAACCTGAAAAGGTGAGTAATAGAGTGAGCTTCGAAAAACTCAGTAATACAAAACTACCAGATGATGCTGAAGAACGTGCAAATACATATAAACATACATATCCTTATTATTTCCAAACATTTATAGATTTTTATGCTGAGCAGAGATCCTACTGATATTTCAGATGGTAACGGACAATGAGATTTCAGTTCAGACAAATATTTCGGATGACTGAGTTCAGGAGATCAGAATAGGTTATCTAATGTGTTCCTGAAAACCATATAACTTTTCATATCTTTTAAAACATATATATATATATACCTCAATCCCAACACATCATAATGTGTAGGTTCCCCAGAACCATACACCCAACCCAACACATCATATAAGGCCCTGAGCACAAAGCCGAGGAACCTGCGAAACTTCTTCCTTTAACAATACCCCCCAATTAAAACATTTTCCGTCCGTAAACGGATATATCAAAAATCAAAACATAAATCAGGTCAAGTATCATATCAGAAATCAGGTCAAGTAACAGATCAGAATCCAAGTCAAGTATCAGATCAGAATCCATGTCAGATATCAGATCAGAATCCATGTCAAGTATCAGATCAGAATTCAAATCGAAAATCAGATAAAATATTCATGTGAGTAGGGAACACACCAGAGTTTACAGGTATTATTTAGAGGTACTGTATCAGGCAGAGAAATACAGTTCTTCAGTATGTCGATAGAATGTTAGAATTTAGAATCACTATTGAAAGAGTTCATTAACTAACAAAATCATCAGTTATTCAGAATGTGAATTATCAGGTATCTTATTCGGACAGTTTTCAGAAGCTGTACATAATCAGAAGGGTATTCAGAATCCTATACATCCATGTCAATTGATCGGATAATCGAACAACTTGAGAACAAAGATTTAGAACCTTAACAATCTATGTCTACTGGTCAATTCATTTTCCTTCTAAGGTATTTACTCTTTAATACTACAAATTCTTGT
Organism: Hibiscus syriacus; assembly: GCF_006381635.1. Classification (NCBI taxonomy): domain Eukaryota; kingdom Viridiplantae; phylum Streptophyta; class Magnoliopsida; order Malvales; family Malvaceae; genus Hibiscus; species Hibiscus syriacus. The sequence continues at coordinate 48,274 of NW_024061871.1, forward strand.
CCGTAGACCATTTTCGGAATCATCGCTGAATAAATCTTCCAATGTCTTTATTTCATTTCCACGTTTCCACAATATCATGGAATGCTGACGTACTTGATTAATTTGTTCATAACTCATTGTAATTGTACACTACGTAAACTCATCAGAGTTTCCAGACTTATCCAAATTACTTATTAAATCCTCAGTCATTGAAGTTACCTAGTTCATTTAGCAGTCATGTCTATTCCAGTTACTTCAGGATTTTCCAGAGAAATTCAAACGTTCCTGAATTTCAGATACATGTTGTACTTCCATTCCATTCAATTTGGTATTCGTGGTTAATTTGTCGAACAAACGTCCAATTCTTAGTATTGAATACGATCTAGAGTTGAGCTGAATACTTCTAAAATTTATCATCGAGCAAACTTGAGAAGACGAATACATGTTCCAGTAATATCTATGCCATTCAGGTATTAACATAGCTTTAGGGTTGATCTACTCACTTAAACTATTTTCCATTACCTTTAAAGGTAGTCCAATACCTATGCTTACTTGGATTCCTTAATTGATCTAAGACATTTACTTAATATAGGCCATAAGGGTATTTTGGTCATTTTGGTTTTCAGTTTTATTCCAATCATAACAGAGCTCAAGGATATCCCATCATTCCTGAGCTTGGTGATATTCTTGGGTCATTTCCATTACAGGGGTAATTTGGTTATTTTATAGATCCACGGTATTTCAATCTTTTTCCTCCATCTGATCTTATTACTTAATTCCAATTTATCATCTATTCCAGTCCGTTCGAACAATTTTGATAAAAGAGCACCCTCCGATAAATTGTTCTTCAGGTATTTACTCATAACTCGGATATTTTTGGGTCAAGTGCCTTCTCAGATTTTACAAACGGAATATCATAAATTTTTCTGTGCAAAGACAGGATCTTAACAATCAAATCCGTACTTAATCGAATTAAGTACGAATCCTCAAAGTACTTTCTTATTCAGGGTCTCGGACTATTTTACCTCTCAAGGGTATTTTTGTAATTTCTTAACCAGATAATTTCGGTATTAACTCTTAACAAAAATAATATAATTTAGAGATCATATGATTAATTGTTTTCCCAAACATTATATGATCTTGAAATGATTCCCTTAAAAGATTCTTTGTATCTTGCATAAACCCTCTTGGGTTTAAAAATTGGTTATCTAAAATTTCAAAGTAAAACTAACATTTCTTATGCACATCAGTAGTTTCATCAGATCAATGTCTTTAAAAACCTCTTATCTCACTTCCATGGTCAAATCTTGTCTTTTTACAATATAAGGGGTATTTTTGTAATTTTACCCTACCGGAGTATTCTCATAATTTCTCATCTAAGTACCTTTAACATTTAACCCTTAATGACATATATTATAAGCTATAAATCCATGATAATTCCTTTATCACTAATCCCAGAACTCATAATATAATTCTAACAATCCATTCAATTTCTTATGTTAATCATCTGAACCATAATCAGTTGCCAAATTTCTATTGTATTCGGATCGAGTGTAGAAATTCATTAACTACACAAATGAGACCAACATTATCTTATTCATGCATTTACCAATATTCACATGTTCCATAAAGCATAAAGAGGTAGTAAAGTATTACGTCGATTTCCGTGCAATACTGATCGACTATAAAAATTCCATTCGAACGCCTTTGATCTTCAATTCAACTTCTAATAATTCCTCAGATACATATTAACATAAATTATATCAGAAACGGAGCTTAATTGCGATAAACGGATCGAATCGGGTGATAAATCAGTGAAAGACAGCTTACCGGGTTCGAATTTGGCGAAACGGACTTCGAATTCGAATTCAGGACGTCGAAAGCATAAAATATGACTTTTCGAAAATTTGAAATTTTCGGTCAAAATCAAAGTCAACGGGTTTGACCGGCAATTTCAAGGCCTTCGGGTCCGAATTTCGAAAAATGGATTGCGGAATCGGATTTGGAACGTCGAAAAATGTCAGGGTAGATGTACTCGGTCAAAAACAAAGATCGTTTAATGCCCGGTCAAAGCCCGTCAAAGTTTTGGTCAACAGTGGTCAACGCCGGTCAACGGTCAATGGGTCAACGGTCAACGGGTCAACGGTCAACGGGTCAACGGTCAACGGGTCGGGTCGATTCGGGTCAACGGGGTCGGGTCAACGGGTCGGGTCGGGTTGTGACCGGTCAAACCGGTCAAGTGTGCACCAAAACCGGTCAAACCGGTCACTTTTGTCTTCCCCACGCGCAGTGGCGGCGCGTGGGGGCGCATGAATAGTGCCCTGATATCGGAAAATTCCCGGAAAAATTCTTAAAAATTATTTTAAGCGATTTCGAGATACTTACAAAGCTCGGTTCAAATTTTTGAACGGCTGAGAGCTCGATTTCAACGAATCGGAAACTTTGACCGCTTCACCTCCACACGCGCCGCCGCCGCCGGAAAAAAGGGAGGACACCGATGGACTCGGAACGGCACAAAGAACACGATGATGCGGGAGGTGTCGTAAACAGATGACCCGATCGTCGTGAATCGATGAAAAACCAACTAAAACCGAGTTATTACCGACGATACTTCCGACTGAAATTCACGACGAACGACGATGATTCACGACGAAAGGTTTGAGGGGTTTTGTTCCTCGGTTGACAACGAACACGATGGTGGTTTCGGCTCGTCGATTAGAGGTCGTACGGCGAGTAGATAGGAGTTCAAAGAGGGGTTGATGAAGAGAAAAATATGGAAAAATTTCCAGAAAACATACGGGGGAGAGATTTATAATTCTCTCCAAAATAAAAATGGCTAAATCATGGGTTTAGCCACTGAATTTCTTACACTTCTTTAAACGGTCTGCCAACTTTGAAATCTTATAATTTAATCCCCGATTTCTTCCAAAAATACCAATTAAATTCACCAATTTATATTTTCTTAAATTTAACTCCTAAATTGAGGTGTTACAACCCAGTTCTCCAGGCAGTAGGTAGACATCCTTTTGATCTTGCTACAAGAATGCTTTCAAGTCAAGAAGTGAAAAATGACAAGATTAACAGGCACTAAATCTTCAAACATGGTTAAGTTCTCATACCGGACTCAGTGGCTGCAAGGTCATTTGAGCGTACACTTCATCTGTTTCTACATTTGCCTGAACTTGAAAGAATAAAGGCCTTGATAAGCAATCAACTAAAGTTCCATAAAAAGAAAGTAAATCTAAGCAGCATTTAACTTGCATGCATGGTCACGGTGTGAAGCTGGCAGATAAGCTGTGGGGGTAAGCTCGGATAATTCGGTATATGAGCATCTACTTCCTTGTTGGTCGAAGCAGCAACCTGTAGAGGGAACCATAATCAGCAACAGCACACTAATGTCAGGTGCAAAACTTATATTTTTAGGAGCTTCAGCTGTTCAACAAGCAATTCATGCACTAACAACCGGACAAGAGGGAATGAATCCAGCAACACTGAAATGGATATCCAAGGATGTTATATCACAACATACAACTAGAAAATAAATTTTATACAATCCTTACATAGCATCTTAAAACTCATACTATCATTAATACTTCTGCTTGTGTACTACTCTCTAAAGCACATATGGCATAAATAAAATCAAATTTGAAAGAAAACATGAGAACTGATGCAAGCATACTTACCTGTTCACTGTGACCTTGGGGAAAGTAAACAACTCGGCTTGCAACAGGCGGAAGAGACACCAGGGGACCCGCACATGCATGCCAAAGTTCTGAATTCAAACATTTCTTCTCTCCTACACAGAAATCTTATACAATTTCGTAAAAAGAGAGAGTAATGTACAGCTTCATACCAGGGATTTAAATCGCGATTTTGGTCACCTTTTCGGTTGTGTTTGATTGCAGACATAACAAATGTTATTGTAGTGATTGTGAGTATCACAGTCGTACAATAATAATGACAACTCTACCGCTATATAGCTGGCGCTATTACGGTAATAGACCGCTATTTAAATCCATGCTTCACACTTAAGGAAACAACTAGGAAAAGTTAAAAATATACCTTCCTGAATTTGCTGATTCGGCCCTGATGAAGGGAGTCTCATTCTTATAATCTCAAAACAATAAAAAAAAAGGTTGTTTTTTTTCTCAAAAGGAAAACCAAAAAAGTAGTTGAAATGGAAAATACAAATACCCTAATTATTGAAGTATATTCAGGATTCATATGAAAGCCATAGCTAAAAGCAAGGGGAAAACCACAACCCCCCTCACCCTTTCTCCATCAGTTAGTTTCTAAACCCAAGCTAAAATCATCCAAAAACCCAAATACTCTTCACTCAGAAGGGCCTCATGAAGCTCAGATCTTCTTTTTCCCCCATTAGATAAATAAAAATAAAAACCCAAACTTTCTAAACCTAAACCCTACCTTTATAGCTCACCAGGTCTCCGGTTTCTTGAGCTAAACTCTCAACCCAGAAATGTGTCTTTCGTCTAATTACTGAGTCAGGAGCAGTACTCGGTTGAGTTAGAAACAAAACTAGAAAATGACACTTTTTAAAATTATTTTGATTTTTTTTGGGGTTCAGAGGGATTGTTGAAGACTGAATTGCAGCAGGAAAGGGGAGAGAAACAAAAATAAATGGTAAATTATACCTATTACTACTTAACTATTGTCTATTCTACTTTGATCATTAATATTTTTATTTTATGCAGTATAATTATTTGAATTATAGGATAAAGTATAGTAATGGTTATTGAATTTTTTTAAAGATTTCATTTAGGTCTCTCAACTTTAAAAACTTGTAATACAGTCTCTAACATTTAGTTTATTTGCAATATGGTCCCCTAATAGTTTCATCGGACTAAATGTTGGAGATTGTATTGTAAGTTTTAAAAGTTGGAGGATCTAAATAAAAGTTTTAAAAAAGTTCACTGATCATTACTATATTTTACCCTTATTATTTTATTATTATTATTATTATAAGGGTAAAGTATAGTATTGGTCACTAAACTTTTTAAAACTTTCATTTAGGTCCTCTAACTTTTAAAACTTGCAATATAGTCCCCTCAACATGTCCATTTTCAATATGATCTCCCAACATTTAGTCCATTTATAATATGGTCCCCGACGTAACTGTTGGGGGTCATATTGCAAACGAACTAAATGTTGGGGGATGATATTATAATTTTTAAAAGTTAAGAGACCTAAATGAAATATTTAAAAAAGTTCAATGACCATTATTATACTTTACCCTTAATATAATTATACATTTTATCACTATAAAACCCGAGTCCCGGGAGGAAGCGCATGTGTCCTAGTCACTGAGCCAACCTTAATAATTGCATTATTTACTACACAATAATATATATATATATATATATATATATATATGAATAAATTACACAAATGACTACTAAAGTTCAAGTAGGTTTATGTGTTCTCTATTAAAGTTTCTAAAATTACAAATTAATTACTAATATTATCGATTTATAACAAAATAAATATTATTGATATGTAACAAAATGGTCATCCTGTTAAAATGATGACTTATCAACGTTAACAAAAAAATCAATATTTAATTTTATCCTTAAACTACTACTAAAACATCAAATAAACTATTGTTTATAATTTTATATCTAATTTACCCAAAAGCTTCTAATTTTCATTTTTTTTTCAAATATCCACCACTACCACTCCCGAATTTCTCTTCAACTCTCCCACATCATCAGCTCCCATCTACTATAGCAGCAAATTCTCGTAAGACAGTTAACATTTCTGTCAATGTAAATACGTGGAAACCACCTCATTATCAAGAGCCGTGGGAGGTTTCAGAATTGGAGAGTCGAAAATCTCTTCAGCTGCTAACAACTCTAATTTTAGATTGGAGAATGACAACCGGTGGCGGAAATGCAGGATCTTCTTCCTATATTTATTCTCTCCCTTATTCTTTGCATTTGGGCTGTTCAAATTTTTACCTTTATTGTTAAATTAAGGTTAAAAGTTCTGCTTATAACCAAGATACGTCTTTGAAGCAGTGAAGTCATCTTCCGGTGAGTTTTCTTCAATTGTTATCTTATTCTTAAAATTAAGGGTTAATAGACTTTTAGGTGTCTAGCTTATAACTTATATCTTAAATTGACTTTTGGTGTCTAAAGAATTTTTTTGTTAAAAATAAATATCTAATGTTTTCTTTGTTACACTTTTAGGTGGCTGCCATTAAAATAACCATCGACAAATGTCATGTTTATATTTTTTAATTTTTAAAAAATAAAATATTTTAAAAAACTAAATGTGACACATGTCACTTAACGGTTTCTTTTAACGATAGACACATGAAAATATAACGTAGAAAACATTAGACACTTATTTTTAGCAATAAATTCTTTAGACCCAAAAAGTCAATTTGAAATATAGTTTAGCACCTAGAAGTGTATTAAGCCTAAATTCAATTATGTTGATATTATCATTAATAAATTTCATGTTTTTAATATTTTTATATTAAAATGTTTTTTATATATTATAAAAATTATATGAAGACATGAGGAGTCGGATTGATACCGTCATAAGATTAGGCAAAGTTCCAGCAGACATACACAAAGAACATAAAAGATTTGATGAATGGGATTTGATTTTAAGTCGACATAATCATGAGTCCATTCTTCAAGTAGTATTTAATAATTTGTTTCTTCTTCTTTTGCATGATATGTAATACCCAAAAATATGATCAGTGATCAAATAAATAAAATGAAAGTTTGATTGGTAAAGTATAAACTTAGGAAAACTTCAAGGACTAAATGATAATTTTCAAAAATAGGTATTTTATTCTCGTAAATAAATAGTTTACCCTAATAATAATGTTTTCGTGTTAAACACTATAAAGTGTTAAAGTTCGAGGAAAATATGAAAATTTGCTAGATAATAGAAAAGGGCAAAGAAGTCATTTTCCTATGTTTAAAAGGATAAAATTTAATATGGACTATTAAATTTTAGATGATTTTCATGTTAACTCTTAACCATTGGATTAAAGGGGCAAAATTGATATTATTATATATTATTTTATGATATCTTCATTCTATTATTATATGATATATTTTGTATTATCACTATTTACTATTTTATATTTTTTATTAACACTTCACTAAGTGTATACTTAGTATATAATTTGTTTATACGTAGATTGATCATAGTTATCGGAAGTAAGGAAGAGTTGCGCATCATTTTCCATTCGAGGAAAAATCACAGGTTATTATAGTAATTACATTTTCTTTGATGTATTTTGATTTCATAGTAGGCATGCATATATTTTGGTAGTCGATTTTGTGATGTGTCGAGTCTGTTATAATTATAAAAACAATTAGTTTTTTTGTCATGTTTGAAACTAGACTAAGATAGTTTGTAATATATATACACATATATATATATATAATATCCTAATTTTATCGACCAATCAAATCAGATCAAAAATATTCGAGGGATAATTTGAATATTGCTTGCGCATCGACATTGAATTGATTCAAGTGGCCTAGGTGAAATGGGTGGAAAATAATTCCAGGGCTTTAAAAATTTTCAAACGTTTGCTTGGTAGCCATATATATTTATTTTTGAATCCAAAGTATTATCATTATCCCAAACAGATTCAAATCACAAATGTCCATTTACATTTGTTAAACCAAAACCCATTTATAAAATCAAATTGAAGTCGTTACATACCAATTAGTCTACACCATAAAAACCTAAATTCACAGCAACCCAACAAACCCAAAATGTCAAGGTTTGGGAAACTCTAGCTACACCAAAGAAACTCCAGCCGCTGATAACTGTGTCTTCTCCCATTCAACTGTCAAATGCTTGTCGTTTAACGAACAGTGGTCCCAACCTCCAGCAAGGCAGTGGTTCTTTGCTCAATTATATTCCTCAAAATTTTCACATTTTATCCTTTTACCTTAAGTTTGAGAATAATATTTATATTTGTTTTCAACTACATTTATTAGTACAAAAGCCAATTGAAGTAAAGCCATCGGACTTATTTACCCTTCATTGCACCTTCCATTTATTGCAGTTCAATCCCTATACTTAATCTTAATTTCATCCATTTATTGTTTTTATTTTTTTCATATTTCTTCAAATTTATTTAAAGTAAGCTTCTCCATCCTAAGAATTAGTTTTTTTTAATCCTTAAATGTATCCATTTATGACCGATCAACCTTTCACTACAACAAAATAGAGTTTTAGCGGCGTTTTTAAGCGCCGCTAAAAGCACTCACGGCGATAGTAAAAACGCCGCAAGAAACGCTGCCCATACTAGCGCCACTAATGTTGGCGGTGTTTGTGATATAAAAATGCCGCAAAATGTCAAGTTCTCTAGCGGCGTTTTTGCCAAAAACGCCGCAAAAGGGTAGATATATAGCGGCGTTGTTGGATACAAACGCCGCAAAAGGTCAAGATCTATAGCGGATTTTTTAAAAAAAACGCCGCAAGAGGTCAGATCTATAGCGGTATTTTGGACACAAACGCTGCAAAATGTCATATCTATAGCGGCGTTTTTGGATATAAACGCCGCTAATTACCATTCTTTAGCTAAAATTAATTGATATTTTGCATATTACATTCTTCCTATACATCACCTAAATTTAATATCATGTAACTTTATATAAATAACAACCACCATAAATTTTAACAACAAAATAAATTAAAATTTATAAACATTAAAATATATTCATTACTTCGAAAATATTAAGTTCAAGTCCACATATGAAAAGAAAAATAAATTAGTATGCATATAATATAAGCTACAAATGCCATTTAGCTGGATTCCTGACCTAAAAGCCATTCCAAATTTTCTTGGAGATTCAACTTCTGCAACTCCTCCCATTTTTCTCTGTCAGCAACCATTTTCAAGGTTATTGGACATTTCTTAATGGAAAGCATAAGCAAAGGATGATCTCTTACAACCCATCTCTATCTACTGGCCAAGTCTTCCAACATTTTTGAAATTTCAGCGAATTCGGGTCTACAAGATGGATCCTGTTGCCAGTATCTCTCCAGCATCTCCACAAAATTTGGGTGAGTATGCGTAGGAATAAAAGGCATTAAACCTTGAAATTGACACAATGAAATATCTCTTTTTCTTCAAGTCTATTATGCTGGTATGAACTAGAAATCTTGTAAAGCCAATAAGCAAACTGAACTTTCCAAATACTTTATGCATGTGAATCAAGCGATATATATATATATATATATATATATATATATATATATATATATATATATATATATATATATATATAGGATAGTGGATATACATGGATATGCATGCTACTAAAACAAACGAGTTCTGCTAAGCTCTACCTTTTAAAAGAATACCTTCTGGACTACGCCCACAACTGCTTGTAAAGGTGTTAAATTCTCGTATAGAAGCTGGCATCAGTTACAAAAATTAGATTGATTTTTCCTAACCTAAACCATAAACTACTAGAAGAAAAGATAAACTAGAATGAATCAAAAGAAAGGAGCCATAGAACTTCAACGACAAGTTTTTCAAAATCTAAATACGACATCTACGCAAGAATGTCTTCTTCATCATCGAAGCTCAAATTCAATGTCTGTAACTTGAATCCTGCACCCTGTATAAGCTCCACCAAATTGGATGCCACTCCGGTAGCTTGGACCGTCGTCTGTTTAGTTAACTGAGAAAGAACGGAATAAAGACGGGAAAACTCTATGAATAAATAGAATATAGAAAACTCGATGAATGAACCATGGATCAAAGTTAGGAGTCCTAGAGCAAAGGGTCTTGTAATAAAGACAGGAAAAACAGACCGATTGTTTTGTTTAATAGAAATATATAAAAATTATAATATATGAGAAAAAATATATGAGAATTTAAAATTTTCATGAGAGACCGTTCCTATCCTTCTTAGCAAGTCAATAATACATTATTTCTCAAAAAAATGAGAAAAATATACTCCATTTATAATATAATGATCCAAATATTAAATATTATTTAAATGATCAAACACTTAATTTTACTAATCAATTAATTGTTGATAAAATATTTTACTAATAAATGAATAATAAAATGAATCCTTTAGTCATATTTAGTCTTAAAAAATTTATTGGAACTGGACGAAATGATAATTCTTTTATTTTCTTTATTTTTTATTTTTGAAAAATAATGAAAATATTAAAGTTTTTCCCCCTAACTAATCACATTAATTACGCTAATTCATACAATTGCTTCTGTTCTATTAGAGGATGACTTTTTGAATAAATCCATCTTGGCCCTTTAAAATTTTAATCCTTTATTACATAAGTTTACTCATTGACCTTCCATGGACCAAGAGCATATAATATGTCAGAGAGCTGCATGAAACTGCTTAGGCAAATAATTTTAATCATTAATATAATCATGGTCTGGAATGTCGTCAAAAGTGTCATCCCTCATAAATTCATATGTGCTTGCTCAATGAAATAGTTATAGTTTAAAACAAAATTGAATAGGTTATGCAACTCCTATTTGTAGTACTGAATGAATTGTAATCAACTTCGAGTTTCAAGGTCTGCTTATGCCATACTTGTAAACAAGAATAAATGCAAGAAACATAAGATCCACAACCTTTATCCAAAAAAAAAAGAAACATAAGATCATATTAAAACTGAGCTCAAATCCAGAATATGCAAAATAAAGTTCGATTTTAGACAAATAAAATTACGGTATGCTATTTGTTACACATCCTTTTTGAGTCTCCTAGATTCCTCTATATATAGATAGCAAGTTAAAAAGTCGTAAAACGAAAATGACAGAAGCGTACCGAAAATTGATTGATGTATTAACACCTTGCCACCCCATCTCTTTCCACTGTTCATAGATCAAGCCTTTTAGAACAACATTGGGAAAGGCAATGTTCCACAATTTCATGAGAGCTTTCTGTCACACCAAAGGCTCATAGTTAGAAAAAATGGAAAACAATATGGATGTTAAAAGAATGAAGAAAATGTCTGATGGTCGGGATGAGTCTCGTCAAAGGGTACATGTAGTCGTGCTTGAAGCCTTAGAAGTCTTTGTTACGGATCAGAATTAGTATATATATATATATATATATATATATATATATATATATATATATATATATATATCAATTTTATTATTACTGGAGCTGAGAATGAAATGAAGATGTTTATATGTATATGTAATATATATGTACATACACATGATAAATCAATACAAATCACCCTAACAAATTATCCTGGCACATCACTAGACTGAATACCCAAGAAATGATGGCAAAAACCAGTTCAATTCTTCTCAAGAAAGTCTGATTTTCTATCGTAATCCGTCTTGTAACGGAGTTCCTAAATCTTTATCAGTCCTAACTTCACATTGTCAATTACTTGAATATGATTCAAATTGTAGTCAAGAAACTTCTTAGTGCGCTTGACAAAGCGATTGAAGAGCCCTCCTATCTATGATCGTGGTCTAACCATAGCATTAGCTATAATCAGTCGAGGCTGATCAGAGAGAGATATTAAACAATGAGTTGTAAACTGAATGCTGAAAGCTAAAACCATGCTAATTAGGAATGCTGAAAGAATTTATCAAGAAAATCTACTTACTAAAACATTGAGCTAACTGTGATATGAGGTGAGTGGAATTGTGTGGCCATTCCAACTCTAGACAGTCTTTCTTTCGTCTCCAGTGAACTTCATCCTCATCAACCTACATTTTAATTTTAAGCAAACCATTCAATACCAATTAGTTTCACATCAGGTTCAAAATTTGGATGCTAAACTTTGTAACTAAGCTCTTAACTATTCATTATATAATGTAAATGCATTCACTCCGAACAAGAGACATAATCATTCAACGCAGAAATGGAAGAGTTTCCATGATTAAGATTAATGACAAAAACATATTAAGCTAACAGATATGTGTAAGTAATACACTTGTAATTACTCTATGAAAAGAAGAGCAAGAAGGAAAGAATTGGCGACGCTTCCTTAATCTCATGAGAGAATCATGAACAAAAAGATTAGATTTTTCACATTCCTTTTAACCAAAGGAAAAATGGGCACCAAATGATTGCAGTAAACTCATGCGCCTCTATCCAATTCAACTCTTGTCATCATTAGAGATAGGCCGAATGAATATAATAATGACAAACACAAAGTTTCCTAGAAAAAAAATGACAAAAGATGAATCATTTTTCATCTCAAGTGCGCAATCAAAGGCCACATTTTGCTGTAAGAAACTTTTTTTGTACCCCAAAATAACAAAGCTTTATAATTTGTAAAGAAAAAAGTCATAAAAGGTAACGCCCTTTTGTCTCTGGTTCGACAATGACATGAAATGCAAGACAAAAGGGTAAAAAATAACCTTTATTGTTACCTCAAAAGCGATTCTCTACCTATTATTTCATGTATAGAAGAGAAGCATATGGGTTTGACGTCTGACAAAGTGAAACAGCAAAGCAACGAAGCAGATGGGCAAAGTAGCGAAGCAATAGATTTGGAGAAAGGAATTTACGAGATCGACGAAGCAACCAAAGAAGGACTATGATCGACAGAAATTAATTTGTGGGTTTGGGGTAAACGACATAAAGGAAGTAAAGGAAAACCAGAAAGAAAATAAGATGAAAAAGGGCTAGGGTTTTAGGAGATAAAAATAAAAATTTTGTGGTGTTTTTAATTTCAAACGCCACTAATATCTTGTCAAGTGTGGCGTTTTAAAAAAACGACACTAAATGTTAACCCTATTACAGTATTTTTAGTTACAAACGCCACTAAAGTACTACTATGTTACGACGTTTATTGAAAAATGCCACTATGGATGAACCTATTGCGGCGTTTGTACCGAAACGCCGCTTAAATGCTACTTTATAACGGCATTTTTATAAAAACGCCGCTAAATTTTTACTCACATTGCGGCGTTTGTTGAAAAAATGCCACTATAGATGAACCTATTGCGGCGTTTATATAAAAATGCCGCTAAAGTGATACCCTACGCCGCTAAAATTACCATTTTGTGGCGTTTAGTATGTAAACGCCGCTATATGTTTAAAATTAGTGGCGTTTACTCTTAAAACGCCACTAAAAGCGCCGTTGTAGAACAGTTTTGCTATAGTGTTTATATTCTTATTAACTTAGATTCCTTTAAAATTTGCTTAATTCATGTTCCTTGTTCAACTTAGCCGTTTTTCATTTCTTATTTCTTCAGATTGAGCTTTTATTTTATTTAATTTTTATTCTAAAAAAGGGTTTCCATAGTTTTATGATATCCATATCTTTGTTTATATTCCTTTTCTCGTGTTTTCCATTTGTTTCGCATTAATTTTAGTTTATTTAATTCTTTATATTTTTAGTTTAATTTTTGATTAGGTTACTTAGATTTTTATTTCTTTAAATTAATCCGTTAATTTAGGTGAATTCTTGATTTGGTCATCACCTTAATGCCCGAGGTTCCATTTCAACTATTTGACTCCATAATTTGACATAATTAATTAGGATTAATATTTAGTGCCTCCACTTTAGATTAATTTCACTTTTATTCTTTTAATTTAAGGAATATTCGATTTGGTCCTCGCCTTAATGCTCGAGGTTCCATTTCGATTATTCGATCCCATAATATGCTAAAAATGGTTAGGATTAATATTATAGCCTACATTTTTAGGTTTAGTCATCTAGGTCCTTTAAATTTCATAATTTGACACTCTAAGTTAGAGGAAAGTCTTAAATTAGGCTTAATTGTTTGATGGCATGACTCGATTTCAAAACAAGACAATGTTCATTTATTGGGATCAATAATGAGGCTTCAGCTAGTGCCCGGGGGTGGTCGTTATTGGTCTTGGTAAATCAATATCATCTTCAAAATTTGCATACATAATGAATTTTAAATTAAATAAAACTCCAAACTCAAAATTTCCAATTTTAAAATATAGGGTAATCGGGTAGGTACCAATTTTCGGGTGCTATAGGTGTGCTAATCCTCACGCATAACTGACTCCCGAACTTGATTTTTGATTTCACAAACCAAAACTTGGTATTTTGATAAAATAAAATGTTGTATTAAAATTACCTAATTTTAGGTGTTTGAATCGCACCTTAAAAATGATTGATGTCGACTCCCATCTTTTCAATAAAAATCTTTTTGAAAACTCCATCAACGTAACTAGTCGACTTTTCCCCTGAAAGGCTGGCTATGACAATATATATTGTTATAAATATTATTTTATAGTTTTAAAAAACTTTTTTTTGAAATTGGGTAAGGAATGTTTTGAAAGTTTCAGGTGACATCTCTAACTCGTATTTGAAAACCAATATGGGAAAGAAGTGTTACATTTATTGGTATTAGAACTATAGGTTTAGCCAATTCATAGCCTAAAATAAGTTTATTTTAAGTTAGTATGTGTATACATGTCACTAGGAAGTCATAAATTATTATTGTGATGCTTCTATGATTTGATGTTACTCTTACTAACGTGATTTGATTTTGTATGTATTAGATGTCTGAGGTTGAGGGTTCTCGTCGAGTGACTGATCAGGAGGGTCAGGAAGAGATCCATAGTAGGAGTAATGAGATTAATAATAATCCTCCTGATCAGTCAGATGATGGCACACCAGTATAGTAGGGAGTACCAGTTCAAGACCAAGGAACCTTTTTCCAAACTTTAGATGTTATACTTATGAGATTTTAGCAATAAATAGCACATCTAGCCCCTTGATTGTCAATTTCTAAAGGACTTAAAACTTTGGATGCTCCTGAGTTTCGAGGAGATTCAAGAATAAATATATTGAAGATCGATTCATTCGAGAAATGAAACATAATTTCCTCAATTTAAAGTAGGGTAATCGAACAATTTATTAGTACAAGTGTGAATTCAATAAGCCGAGCAGGTTCACAGCAAAGCTGATTCCTAATGAAAAGGCTCGTTGTGAATGGTTCATCGAGGGGCTTCGACCAAGGCCTAAGGAAATGTTGTTGGCATTAAATTTATCAATTTTTTAGAGGTGGTTAACATAGCAAAAGGAATGGAAAGAGTACAATCTAAAAGAATAACATAACAAAAGATGTAGTATTCCAAAAAATATATAGCATATGTCGCCTCATAACAGTACGAGCGGGGTAGAGGTTATCATTATCAAAATCAAGCAGAATCTATTTCATCTACCTAAAAAGGAGAAACCATTGAGAAATCTAAATAGTCACAAACATTTACTGCAAGCACAAGTAGA
This sequence comes from Hibiscus syriacus, assembly GCF_006381635.1. Lineage (NCBI taxonomy): Eukaryota > Viridiplantae > Streptophyta > Magnoliopsida > Malvales > Malvaceae > Hibiscus > Hibiscus syriacus. The sequence goes on from NW_024061871.1 coordinate 63,481, forward strand.
TTATTTCAAAATCAGCCTCGATCATGTAAAGTTTGTGCTAAAAGTAACCCAAGAGTGTGCCAAGCCCTTATATGAGCTTGTTACAGATATGGAGATACTGGTCACTTTTATTCAAGATTATCCTGAGATTGAAGGAGAGAGACCAGTACATACTGAAATATATGATGTTTTTTCACAGAGATGCCAATGTAGAGCCATGTCCAGAGCTGTTAAGACTTTGCAGCAGAGAACATCAAAGACTTATTCTCAACGTGAGTTCGGGACGCTAGTAAAGGTTTATAACATTCAAATTGATAAAGATAAAGATGATCTAGAAATCATTACATGTACGTTTGAACTTTTTGATAAACCTACATTTGTGTTGATAGATCCTAGTTCTACCTATTCATACATAAGTACTAAGATAATTCGAGAGAGAAATTTTTCATTAGAACCAATCTCGATTGATATTGTAGCAACTAATCCCTTGGGCTAGAGTGAAAGGGTATGTTAGATTTGTAGAAATTACTCATTAAAGATTTAAAGGGTTGAATTTTTAGCAAACTTGATGGAATTACCTTTTAAAAAATTCGAGATGATTTTGGGTATGGATTGGTTATCTACCCTACCATGTCATTTTAGATTTTTGCTTACAAAGATTAATTTTAATAGAACCAAGAGGTTCTGAGATTATAGTGGTTGGTAAAAGACTAGATCTATTGTCAAATGTGATTTCGATAGTAATTGCTAAGAAGTTATAGCTGCAAGGCTGTCAAACTTATTTAGCTAATGTAGTGGATACTCAAGCCTCAAAGGTTAAGTTGGAAAATATTACGACTGTCTGTGAGTATCAAGATATATTCTCGGGTGAGTTACCTGGTCTACCACGACATCGAGAGGTAGAATTTAGAATAAAGGTATTACCAGGTATTGTGCCAATATCTATGGATCCATATAAAATGACTCATAATGAACTTAAGGAGGTAAATGAACATTTACAAGAACTATTAGATCGAGGTTTTATAAGACCAAGTGTGTCACTTTAGAGAGCTCTAGTATTATTTGTGAAAAAGAAAAATCATACTATGTGATTATGTATAGACTATTGTTAGTTAAATGAGGTAATTGTGAAGAATAAGTATCCTTACCAAGGATTGATGATATTTTTGATTAGTTAAAAGGTGTATCCATGTTTTCAAAGATTGATCTTCGATCTGGATATCATCATTTGAAGGTTAAAGAAGAAGATATCCCGAAGGCGGCTTTTAGAACTCGTTATAAACATTATGAATTTTGTGGTAATGCCGTTTGGATTAATTAATACTCCTGCAACATTTATAGATTTGATAAACTGAATATTTTAACCATACTTAGATCAATTTGTGGTATTGTTCATAGATAATATTATGATTTATTCTAAGATGAAGAAGAGCGTAATGCATATCTACGCATTGTTCTTTAGATTCTTCGAGATAAAAAGCTATATGCTAAGTTTTCAAAGTGTGAGTTTTGGTTGTGTAAAGTTGCTTTTCTTAACCACATTTTTTCATCAGAGAGGATTAGAGTGGATCCCAAGAAAGTTCAAGCTATTTTTGAATGGAAAACTCTTAAGAATGTCTCTAACGTATAAAGTTTCTTGGGGTTAGCTGGTTATTATTGGAGGTTTGTAAAGAATTTCTCGATGATTGCCTCTCCACCTACCAAGTTATTAAAAAACATGTGTCATTTTTTGGATTGATAAGGGTCAAGAAAGATTCAAGACATTAAAGAAAATTTTAACAGAAGCCCTTGTACTAGATGCGTCCCATAATGGTTTGAGATGTGTATTAATGCAAGAAAGGAAAGTTGTGGCCTATGCTTCAAGGCAACTCAAAAGCATGAGGGAAATTATCCGAATCAAGATATAGAGTTGGCATCAATTGTGTTTGCTTTAAAAAGATGATGTCATTATTTATATGGTAAACGATGTTATATTTACACTAATCATAAAAGTTTGAAATATATGTTGAATCAAAAAGGAGCTTAACTTGAAATAGAGAATGTGGATAGAACTTAACAAAGACTATGATGGGGTAATTGATTACCAACTAGGGAAGGCTAATGTGTTAGTCGATGCCTTAATTCGAAAGATATTCTCTTCTTTAAGGAATTTGAATGAACAATTGTCTATGAAATAGTATGGTGTATTGGTTGCATAACTTAAGTTGACACCTAAATTTTTGGATCAAATTAAAGACCTTTAGTTAAAAGATGAAAATTATTTATTAAAGATAAAGAAAGTTGAAAATGAAAAAAGTAAAGACTTTTAAGTTAAGCATGATTGATGTTTATATTATCGGGGAAGAGTTAGTCTACAGATAATGAGGACTTAAAGCTAGATATACTTACAGAGGTGCATTGTAGCCTATTGACTATGCATTTAGGAAGAAACAATATGTATCAAGATTTAAAGAGTCAATATTGGTGGCCGAGCGTAAAAAGAGCCATACATGAGTTTGTTTCTAAGTGTTTAAAATGTCAACAGGTCAAAGTAGAACATCAGGTGCCTTCAGGATTATTATAACCAATTTTCATTCAATAGTGGAAATAGGAAAGAATCATGATGGATTTTGTAACATGATTACCTTTAACATCAAGTGAAAAGAATTCAATTTTGGTAATTTTTTATAGATTAACTAAATCGGCACACTTTATCCCAATTCGTACTGATTATTCTATGAATAAGTATGATGAGTAGTATAATAGAGAAATCATTTATCTTCATGAGGTACCACTATCGATTGTATCAGATAGAGATATGAGGTTTACTTTAAGATTTTGAAAGTCTTTTCACAAAGCTTTAGGAACTCAACTTAACTTCAACATTGCTTTTCATCCTCAAACAGATTAAAAATCTAAAAAAACCATGCACATTTTGGAAGATATGCTTAGAGCATGCGTGATTGTGTTCAAAGGTTCTTGGGAGAAGTATTTGCCTTTAGTTGAGTTCGCTTATAACAACAGTGATCAAGCAAGTATCAAAATGGCTCCTTATGAAGCACTTTACGGAAAAAAGTGTCGAACTCCTTTGAATTGATTTGAGCTTAAAGATCATGATATTATTGGCTCTGACTTAATCAAGGAAGTTGAAGATAAAGTGAAGATTATTTAAGATAATCTTAAGATTGTTGCTGATTGACAAAAGTCTTATTTTGATCTGAAGAGAAAATATATTGAATATCACGTTGGTGGTAAAGTATTTCTTAAAGTATCACCATGGAAGAAAGTGCTACGTTTTGGAAGGAAAGTAAATTGAACCCAAGATTTATTAGTCTTCATGAGATTGTTAAAAGAGTTGGTCTGGTGGTATACCGACTTGCTTTACCACCGGAGATGGATAAAATTCATAATGTTTTTAATGTGTCAATGCTTAAAAAATATTATTCTCATCCTTTTCATGTTATCGCACCAGAGGAGATTGAAATTCATCTAGATTAGACTTATGAGGAACAATAAAGATTCTTCCATATGGAGTTAAAGAACTACAAAACAAGATGATTCCACTAGTCAAAGTACTTTGGAGGAATCATAAAGTTGAGGAAGTTATATGGGAAACATAGGAAGTTATGAGAGAGTAATATCCTCATCAATTTTAATCAGGCACACACAAAAAATTTGATGATGAATTTTTCTAAAGGAAGAGAATTGTAATACCCCAAAAATGTGATTAGTGATCAAAATAAATAAAATGAAAGTTTGGTGACTAAAGTATAAAATAAGGAAAAGTTTTGGACTAAATGGTAATTTTGGAAAATAGGTATTTTATTCCTGTAAATGAATAGTGTAGCTCTAAGAATAATGTTTTCGTGTTACTCAAATTTTCGGTACGAAACTGGTGTTAAAAGCTATAAAGTCTTAAAGTTTGAGGAAAATTTAGATAATTAGATTGAATAAAAAATTTAGGAATATTTTTGTTAGATAATAAAGCAAGGGCAAATAAATAATATCCTATGTTTAAAAAGATAAGATTTAATGTGGACCTTTGGATTTAAGATGATTTTCATGTTAAATCTTAACCATTGGATTAAAAGGGTAATATTGATATTTTAGAATCTTATAAGGGCAAAGTTGTAAACTACTAATTCCTTTGTATAATTTTAGCTTTTGGATGAAGAAATTTACAGGTGGCCTAATTAGAAACATTATATTATAAGCGAAAAATTGCCATTTTGCATTGAAATAAATTTTAAATTCATTTTAAGTATTAATAGCCATAAAAGGATGAAATTAAAGGAAAAGAAAGTTTAAGATATTTCTTGATTTATTTTCTGCATCCTTGAATTCCCAAGAGTAAATATGTAAGTTTTAATTTTGATTTTTAAGCTTTTTAAGTTGGATTTAAGGTTTAGACATGAAATTCAAATTTGTTCTCCATTAATTTCTCTACAATTTGGTACCATTTATTCATGATTTTGATTAGTATATGTTATTTCAATTTGAAAAGAGAGAATTTGAGGTTCAATGATTCAATTGAACATAATTATACTAAGTGTGTTAGTTAAGGCTTCCCCTAACTTATAGTGTTAAATTATGAAATTAAAGGGCTTAGAGGCTAAGCCTACAATTTATAGGCTCTAATATTAATCCTAATTGATTTTAATCAATTATTGAATTGAATAATTGAAAAGAAACCTCGAGAATTAAGGCGAAGAACAAATAGAATATTCCCCTAAATTAAAGGAATAGAAGTAAAATTAATATAAATTAAAGGGTCTAATTATTAATGTTGATCAATTATGCCAATTGAATAATCAATTTGAACCCTTGAGAATTAATGCTCTAATTAATAAAAAATAATTAATCTTAATCAATTATTGAATCAAATAATCGATATAGAACTTGGGACATTTAATGCAATGAAAAATCAAATTACTTACCTAATTAAGAAGTTTATGGACTAAAGTGTGAAAAATCTAAATCTAAGGACTAAATTTAAAATCTAGATATTCAATAAGGACTAAATTAAAGATTTAAACAGATAAAGCATAAAAATTAAATGAAATTGTCATAACCATTTTTTGAAAAATTTATTTTTTAAAAAATAATTATGACTTTATTAAGAAATTGAGATTTTAATTTGATTATTATGAATTGGACCTTTGGGTTAGGTAGGTCGAATATTTAAAAACGCATTTTAAAACAATTTTAGAAAAATTATTTTAAAGACAAAAATTTGTCTACATTAGCAAAGATTTTATTTTTAAGGATCTGAGAATCGATTATGAGTGGGATTCATCCTTGTTGGGCCCGAATTGGTGGGTTATGCATGGTGTTTGTATTTCGGGCTTCAGTATTTGGGCCTTGATTTCGGGCCTAAAAAATATAAAAATTAAATATTATTAATAAAATAATAATAATAATAATAATAATTATAATTATAATAATAAATGATAATAATAAATAATAATAAAACAAACTCAGACGAAAATTGGTGTCAACAGAAATAATTAAAGGACTAAAATAAGATTTAACGTATTTAATTTAATTAGAAAATTATCGATTAATACTTTACAAGTTTTAAAATTAATAAATTAGTGATTAATATTAAATTTATTAACAAAATTAATAATGACTAAAATGTAGCATAAATAAATATACATACCAATTCAAAAATAAACAATCATAAGTGACTAAATTAAATATAAACAAAATAATATGCTAAATTCGAACATAATAAGAAAATGAAACCTTTAGGACTAAATTGTAAAAACATGATTAATATTGAGGGATCTGAACCTAAATTTTTTTATCTAAAGCTAACGTATTAAGAAATAAAACGACAAATAACATAAATAAGGTCTATGATTCTAGCTAATTCATGAAATAAAAATAAGAAAAGGACCAATTTGTAAAAACCTTGTAAAGTAAGAGGATCTTAAATGAATTAGTCCTAAATGCTTTATATAAAACCCTAATCTTAAATTAATTAAACCTAAACTACACTAATCCTATCAGCCGCCCCCTTTGTGTTTTCTTCCTACTATCTCTTCGATCACCCACAAAACCCAGCACTACTCTAAAAGAAAACCTAACACCGCCTCCATCGTACCTCGGTGGTGTTTCACCCATTAAACCATTTCCATCGACGTCAAATACTCCTGGACAACACCTAAATGAACTCTAATCCTTCCGTTTTCCCCAAATGCTCCTCATCTTCTTCAACGAAACCATTAAAAACCCATAATAACCTAAACTAGAACATAAATGAAAATTGTTACTATCTATCCCAACCACCACCAGCGGTGGTCGGACTACCATGCTCTAATAGACATATAGACATAAATCCAAATCCCTTTTTTCCTTCATATGAGATTTAAAACAGACTTAGAACAAAACTCCAAACCCACTAAAATAAAAATTGAACCCTATCTATCTATAACATGTACACTGGCGATGATCTCAAGCATCAGAATCCTAAGACTCAAACGACGTGAAAAACACTCGTGAAGATCCCAAATGATATTCGCTACCTAAGTAACCCTAAATCGAACTCCTTGTTTTATTTTATTGCTCAATCGAATTATTGAACGAATTACTGGTAAAAACAAAAGAAATGAAGATTTCTGCCTTCGAATAAACCCTAGTTTTGTATGCTCTTTCTTTGATTTTTAGAAATGTAGAAGAAAACGTTTTTCGTATTGCTTTTTATGTTTGAAAAAAATCCAAGCTCCTTTACATTCGTTTCCTTTGGCATTTATAGCTCTCTTATAAACCAAAGCCTCAAGGAATTACAACCCTTTTTACTCCATGCTCTTTTCATTTTTACCATCCTCACATGTTAGAAATTGCCATAACTAACTAACATTGATTCCTTTTCCATTTTGCATGCCTTGCTGGATTTTGGGCTTGACGTGGAGGAGTTTAGAAGCTGATAGAAGAGGGGAAATTGGCGGCAGCGGCGCTTGGAGGGTCTCAAAATAAACCTAAACCATGTGCTTCATTTCGTGTTGTTAGATCAAGATCAAATCTAACGGATAGCATGGATTGCCTGACTTTCTTTGATGGCAACACAAGACTAATTCTGAGGGTTTGCTAACCCTAGGTCACAATGGTGGGTGGAACCTGCTGTTGGTCTGTTCAGGCATAAACGAGCATGTGTGATTGGGCCAATTTGGGTTTGTATGGTGGATTGGAATTTGTTTATGGAAATGAGCCTGATTTAGGGATGTAAGTTAAACATACATTTGAACATTTGGATGTTAGATTTCTAAATGGACTTGGGTTTTTTATTTGGTGATGGATAAGGGTATGGGCCACTGTAGGGTTTAATGGTGAATATTAAATTAATGGGTATTTGGTAAGTTTGGTATTTGGTATCTACTAAAAGATTTTAAAGTTTAAATCTAGAACCCAATTTCTCAAAATGATCTTTTATGGTTTCGAATCCATTAAACACTAAATTCCTCAACACTCCATTCAGTGATGTCATTTGAACCAATTTGACATCGACACATATATAACTTTTAAATTGATCATCGAATATCTTCAGTTCGGTTTTTCTAGTTCGAATAAAATTAGGGTATGACAACAACCCCTATTTGCTTATTGTTGTGGAAGCAAGGACGTAGCAAAGACAAATACTAGCCTAATTTTTCTGATATATTTGCAACTCCTTCTTTCTAGCACCAATCAACCTTCTTTGGTCTTCCATTGCTCTATCACTTTGTCTTTCTATCAATTGGTTTAACCATAGACATTTGAATGCTTGTTCTGCCTCAATCCTATGAATGTTGGTCATACAAAGACAAAATTATCATTAATTAAACATATGAGAACTTATTTTTATTTATTTATTTATTTATTTGTTCTTTTTTCATTTTTTTCTCTTTTTAAAACTAAAAATAATATCAAATAACTGATTCCTTTGCACAAGAAAATTAAAAGGTTTTAATCCCTTCTTGAGAAGTTGTGCAAGTTCTCCTATATGAACTGCATATTCTCTTAAAAAGGTCATATTGAGGACGAACAAGCCCTCCTATATGAACTTCTTCCTCATTTGATTGTGTTGATCCATCTCCTTCTGTAATGGAATCTAACAAAAGAGAAATATTGATTCAACTCCTTATATGATGGAATCCAACGAAATAATGATGATGATCCAACTTCTTATATGATAGAATCTAGCAAAAACGGAATGTTGATCCGTCTCCTTCTGTGATGGAATCGAACAAAAGAGTAATGTTGATCCAAATCCTTCTGTGATGAAATTGAGCTAAATAGTAATGTTGATCTAACTCCATATGTAATGGAATCGAACCTTTAAAAATATCATTTTTGAAAAAAGATTAAATGAGTAACTTTGAAAACTGCTTTCTCATTTTTTAAACAATATCATACGAAAACATCATGCTTGGAGGTCTTATAGATGTCCCAGAGGTCTTATAGATGGCTCGGAGGTCTTGTCATCTTGCTTGGAAGACTTATAGATGACCTGGATGATTTAATCATCATGCTCGGAAGACTTACTAATGACCTGGAGGGTTTACTCGTTTTGGAAATATTCTACTAGGTAAGAAACTTTGGAAATCGCTTTCTTAATTTCTAAAAATTTCATTTTCTGAAAATCAAATGAGAAACTTTGAAAATTAATTTCTCATTTTCACGAATATCATATGAAAACAACATGCCCATAGGTCTTTTAGATGGCATAGAGGTCTTATTATATTCCTTGGAAGACTTAAATGACCCAGAGGATTTAATCATTATGCTCGGAAGACTTACTGATGACCGGAGGACTTACTCATTTTGAAAATATTCTTCTAGGTAAGAAACTTTGGAAATCACTTTCTTACTTTTCATTTTCTGAAAATAAAATGAGAAACTTTGAAAATTGTTTTCTCATTTTTTCATGAATATCATATGAAAACATCATATCAATCGGGTAACATGCCCCACTTCAAAGTAATGATTTTTTGTGAAATGGGCTCCTTGATTCTTGAGGTTCTACCACTCTGATCATAATTCCCTCTATTTGAGGTTTTAATTCTGATTTTCTCTTCTTTCTCTTCTTTCATTGGAAGATTTGTAAGAATTATGAATCTATGTATGAAAATATGAATGCAATTAAATGAAAGTAAATGTAATGCATGACTTTCTCGTATGTAGAAATAATGATCATCAATCTTCTTATGACTCTAAAGTGGAAAACTCAATCTTCCTTCACTTGATCACTCTCGAATAGACACTGCCTTGGTATCAATGTGGCAACTCGATAGTTCAGGCTTACATCTTCTAGAGAACAATATGATCATCTTGTGTAGTCATCTCATCTATATCTCATGTCTTTAAGAAGCATTTTTCTCTTGAGTTCCAGTTATAATAAGGTATATGGTCGAACGTCCCATTTGTCTCTGACTTAATTGCTCAATCAGAATTGCTTCCTTAAGACCTTTTTTTCCAACTGAAACATGAATGATTTACTTTTTTAAGGTAAGCTCTTCTTTTCTTCATATTCTGCCCCTGTCATCTCAAGTGGCGAAGCTCGTCTTCAATGTCTTGTTGATCTGAATATTGCTATCTTAGCATTATCAGATTTTAGAAATACCCCAATATAGGTATTTCATGGCTTATCCTTAGTGTCGAAAATTTGACTTCAAATGGTTTTTTCGTGCCATTCATCAACAATTGATACCCTTGACTTAGGTCAATAGAAATGTCACCAAATGTCTTTCTTCATTTTTATTATGATATAATGGTTTAAGGGCTTCCTTTTATGAGGTCTCAAAACCAAATGGTTACTCAAGAGGTGATCAATACTTTTGACAGAAATGATGATAACTCTTCAAAAGAGTTATTATTTATATCCTTTTTACTTAGGTTTATGTTTGCACTTTAGCATATTCAGATCATATTTAGAGTGTTTTTAGTTAATTTTGGATTATATGCATTTCTAGGAGTGAGTTGTTAATTTTTGGATCAATTATGATATTTTGATATGATATTGTTACCATGATGTTGTGACATTCTCTGATGCTACAGTTGTTGTTGTGTGCTGATGTAATGCATGATTGTTGAGTTATTTCTATAGCAACCGATGCATGAGCAGAAGGATGTCGACAATCATAATTCTAATATGGAAATGAGTCTTAATGAAAAAATGATTCTCAATTTAATGTGGGTAAAAGGCTGTTGAAAACGGAAAATGATTCTTATTATATAAAGGAGGAGACTACAACTAAAAAATGGGAGCTTTCTAGGGTTTTATTTTATTATTTTCTTTTCTCTACCTTAAAGCATGGTTGCTTAGGCAATTTTGGGGGAAAACAGCAGTTAGACGTGAATGCAAGGTTAGCACAAAGAGGTGGTGGCTGGTGATTGGCAACATCATCAACGACACCAATGATAAAAAGATTCCAAGTGGGGGACTTTATTTTTGTTTAGTTGAATACTCTTTATTTGTATGATAATTGTTAAACCTTATATACTTATATTTTTAATTATATTTTATGAAATTCATGTTAATTAATTTTTTTCCATTGATTTGATTGGTGTTTGCTCGGTTATATTAAATATTTTAATATAGAGATATATAATTAGCCAGTCCATTGCATCGAGAGGTGAGTGGCATTGTGTGAGTGTTGCATTGAGAGGTGAATTCCATTGTTAGAGCATTAATGCTTACGAGAGCAACATTTTAGTGTAGAAAGATCTTGCTAATTGATTGTCATTGCATACTTGGTAAATTTACATCAGTGGGTATAGAGATATAACATTACTGTGAGTTTCTGGGTGTAGCCATCAAGAGAGGAAAACCTGCTAAGTTAATGTTAGATGTATCGATCTTATTGTTGTGGCAACGTTAATTACATGATTGATTTTAACAATAATCTAATCTTTAGCTTGAGTATATCCATTGTTTTCATTGCCACTATTGTGAATCCTTTTATATCTTTATTCGTGTATTTATTTTAGCTTTTATATTTTTATTTCCTTGTTCACAACATCACATATACAATTCTGTTATTTTATTTTCTTAATGTTATAGCAATTCTCTAAGTAATACTAGTATCTGTGGATACGATACACGATGCATTAATTTGCATCCACTTTATTACTTGATAGGATAGTGTATGCTTTCACTTTTGCTGTTACATTATTCAAAGCATCAAGTTTTTGGCATCGATGTCGGGGACTAGTGTCATTACTTTGAGAGTTGTTTTATTTTTCTAACATAGTATTTTTAATCTTTTTATAGGTAAATTTTAATATTTTTTTGGGTGTATAAATCAAGCAATAATCAATGGAAGGAGATCAACAACAATAAATGCTTAACGCTGGAATAGCTCCATCTTTGTAAAATATTTCGATGCTGCCAGTTTACCACAACATCGATGACATCAATAGGCCAATATGAGAACACGTTGTACCCACATTAGATGATTTGAATTCTAGAATTATTCGACTGACCATCAATTCTGCCAACTTTGAATTAAAATCGGTGATGTTTCAAATATTGCAATCAATGGGGCAATATAGAGGGATTCACATAGAAGACCCTATAGCACACTTGTGAGCATTTATGAAGGTTTGTGATTCATTCGTACAAAAAAGAGTGCCCGAGGAAGCTTTGAAGGTAAAATTATTCCCATACTCACTTTGTGACAAAGCCAAGGCGTGACACAATTTGCTGCTAGCTGGTGCTATAGCATCATGGAACGAACTTACCCAAAAGTTCTTGTTATGATTCAATCCTCCCAGAATGAATGCTAGATTAAGTAATGACATTACATCTTTCAAGCAATTGAAGGATGAGAAATTGTATGAAGCTTTGGAGCGATTTAAAGACTTGTTACGAAAATGCCCGATGCATGGTTTCTAGCACTGGACGCAAATAGAGATATTTTACAATGGCTTGAACATGCAAACCCAGATGATTGTGGACACATCTGCCAATGGAGAATTGATGGACAAATCATACAATGAAGCCTACTAAATCCTTGAGAGGGTCTCTAAAAATGACTACTGATACCCCAATACAAGGATTATATCGGGTAGACGCTTTGCGACAACAGTGGATGACAAGCGTACTCTAATAAGTGGAAAATGATGCTCTAAAAATACTAACCACACTTATGACAACATTGATAGAAATAATGAAGAGATTGCAAAAGCTTGGAGGTATGTATGAGGTAAAAGCTACATCTTTCGTTAATTGTGTTTATTGTGGTGATAAACATAATTTTGAAGAATGCCCACAAAACCCCGAGTTTGTATATATTTGTGAGAAATTATAACAAGAATGACAATGCCAAAACATATGGGAACACCTATAACCCAAATTTTAAGCATCGTCTTAACCCTAATATAGCATTACACTCCAATTTAGGAATACACAACAACATTATTGAAATAGTCACACTTGTATATCCCGACTATTATTTCTTGATATCTAGAATAGACACAAGTCTTGGAATAGTCACACTTGTATATCCCATATATTATTTCTTGATATCTAGAGTAGACTAAAACAAATAATTAATTATGATATCTCATATCAACTTATTCGAGGATGGCCATGCATTTCTAGCCTCACTCAATTAAGTGACTTGTGATATATTTCCTATTATGTAGGAAGGATAAATCCTATCTTAATCATTAACACCCCACTACATATATCGTGATATGTTCAATATCAGTCTTTGTAGTGCAACTAGTTATGAAGCATGTTTAACTATATAAAAACATACAACAATATATCTAGTGATAGTAATGATCTCAAGTCTGAGGATCATACATATAGTCATCACCATGAGCAATGTTGTGATTCTCACATAAAGACATATGCTCATAGTGGGTCATTCCAATATGTCGTTCTCTAACAACATATTCATGCATTGATTCTGATATCTCTATATCAATGACAACTCATTGTCATCAACCAACAACATGTTAGCCTTAAACGTATTATTATTGTACATGCCCATAATAATACTCGACTAAGGATATTTAATAATAATCATATTTTATATGGACTTTATTATTTTTCAGTTTATGTGAGACACAAAAATATAACTGGAATAAAAAATGGCAAAGCCTTTATTCAGTAAAACTGGAAAATATAATGTATCATTACAATCATCTCATGATTGGTCTTTGAGCATACTCTAACAAATTCAAGGTTAGCACCGAGAGGTAGTGGCTGGTGATTGGTGACAACATCAACGACAAAAACGATAAAAAGATTCCGATAGAAGGTTTTTATTTTTGTTTAGTTGAATACTCTTTATTTGTGTGGGGAATTGTTAAGACTTAGATGCTTATATTTTTAATTATATTTTATGAAGTTCATGTAAATTAATTGTCCATTGGTTCAATTGATGTTTGCTCAGTTTTATTAAGGCTTTTAATATAGAGATGTATAATTAGCCCAATCCATTATGTCGAGAAGTAAGTGTCATTGTATGAGTGTTGCATTTTGAGGTGAGTGTCATTGTGTGAGTGTTGCATTTTGAGTTGAGTGTCATTTTTAGAGCATCCATGATTACAAGAGCAATGTTTCAGTGTAGAGAGATCTTTGCTATGAATTAGGATATCATAAAATCTCAAAATAAGTCATGCCCCTTATTATTAAGGCGATCATCTGCTTCTTGATCGATTATTAATATTAACAACATCCAATAGAAGTGTGAGAAATTTTATCATGGAATCTTATGATTTTTCATACATTATTGCTTTCAAATCGGAGAATGCCTTAAATTCTCTTGTATCACTTATTTTTCTTACTGTAGCTTTTGTTTGCTATCTCACTTCTCCATTTGAGGTAGAATAAGCCTTACTAGCTTCAAAGACCTTTTTCATTCTCGAAAGTTTGTATTGTTTGAAAATGTTTATCTTATTTCTTCTATTTTTAGAATTCAAAAGAATTAAAGATTTTATAAAACAAAATGGTGTTCCTTACTTCAGGTCGAAAACTGAAATAAATCATCACCTCAATGAATATCGATTAAATTAAATATTTTATTTTATTCTTATTTTTTCAAAAATTATAGCCCTGTTACAAGTGTTAAAATCAATGGGTTGGTTTCTTGGTTGACATATTATTTTTTCTAAGTTTTCAATCATCGAGACATCATTCTTTTTTAACCCCTACAAACATTGTCATATTCCCCTCCATCTTGGCTTGACATTCTAATCGGATGCAAACAAAATGATGCAACTAGCATACTCAATTGTTGAACCTTTTAGAACATTTCTATTTTAGTTATCTAAAATCTTCCATTTGATCAAGCTTCATAGGCTCTTTTAGCAGAGGTAGTGTAGAAATATTAGTCTAAAAAAATTCCTGAGTGCTTGTGTGAAGTTGACTATAACAGGTGTTTCACAATTCTCTTAGTCGTCTTCCGCCTGAACTCATTCTTAATCTACAACTTAGGAATTTCCGCCCTTATTGGACTACTTAAACTGATAATCAATATTTTTTTACCTTAACCTTAGGCCTTTCCGCCTTTGTAGAATTCACTCTGATGTTTTTACTTTTTTTTTTTGTTTTTATTTATCTGTCTTGTTTCTTTCCCTCCCCTGGGGGATTTCATTGCATCACAATTAATGTCACATTTTGAATATAACCACTTCATGAAGTTTAGACTTACCTCAATAGCTGCATGAAATTATTTCCCTCCCCTGGGCCTTTTGATATTTGCATTACGATTGTACCTTTGTTAGACTTGGATTACTTGGCCTGGTTGCTTGTTCACTGGGTCAGGTGAGCTTGTGGTTGGGCTTCCCGAACATGGACCTCCTAGACATTGAATAGACCATTTTAATTGGATTCGAACCTAAAATAAAATAAAATAAAAATAATAATAATAATAATATATTTAATATATAATATATAATATATAATATATATTTAAAAATATAATATATTTTAATAAAACTATATATGTTTTTCAGAAAAATATAATATATTTCAAATATATATATATATATATATCAAACTTATATTTATGTTTTCAAAAATATATAATATACATATTTTCAAAAAACTAGCATACATAAGAACCTTTCGGATTACGTCAAGAAGGGGTATGTTTATTTATACCTTCTAAAAATCAAGACATATCAGCCCATGTATCAATTGATCCTACCTGTAAGTAAAATAACCAAATCGGCTAAGGAAAAAGGGAAAGCGCGGAGTTTAATATGTTTCTCAGATACTCTTTGTAGTGTCATGCTTAAGCAAACCATGTGAAATTCCTTAAGATTCTTGTGCAAGTTTCCACTTTGAATCCCATGGAATGTCGGTTGAAGATGGCTTAGTCCTATTTTTAACTCGAATGGCATTTCATTAATAAAAAATGTAATGTAGAGCAATTTTTTGTTGGGTGTTGCAGCTAACTCTCGGATTTTTTGATCAGTCATCTGAACTAATTCTTCACATTCGTACATGAATAATGCTTCAGTATATGAGATATCTCTTGATTTTAGATCGGATTTGGTTGTTTCTGTTGTTGTCTCTTTCGTCGAAGTGTTTCTCCACGTAATCTTCGGCCAAGTACTTCGATCTTGGTTTCGTATTCTATTAAATTTCCTAGAAGCAACCTGGTTATATATCAAAACAAAAATGGGATTAGTAACTTTATCGAAGTCCCCTACAACGGTGTTAATTTGACCCATATCGTAATTGTTAAATAAAATATTTTTATTTCTCAAAATAAACGAATAGTAAAGTAGTAAAGAGAAGTACTGTTGATACATAGGGTCGATCCATAGGACATTGGAGTTTCCAATTTCGAGTTGTTTTGATATGGATTTAATAAAAAATAAAAGGTAAAAGGGATTTTTAAATAAAGAATGAAAATCTAAAAATGAAAAAGGTATAACAAAAATAAATTTTGAAAAGATCAATGAGATGAAAATAAACTCAATTTTTGCTTTGTCTCAATTCCAATTGATCATCAAAAGAGATTTTACTTTTGGATGCACATCGATTACAATCTACAAGGCTCAACCCTTTTAAAATACTTTTTTCTCCGTAAATCAATATTCCATGTCTATCTCCAAAATTCAATCATTAGCACAACAATTTTACTTTTAAAATTACTATCGTCGTTAGCACCAATACACCTTTAAGCATTGGAAAATTCTTACTCAAGTTATGGTGTACCAATGAGAGTCAAACCCTATCTCAATTTAACTTAGCAGACCACCGCTAAGTTTATTCATAGGAAGTCAAATAATGACCAATCGATTCTTCCTCTCAACAATAAATTAGAACAACATTCAAACCAACATAGAATTTTGAAATGAAAGTGTCAAGAATTTTAAAGGAAATGTCGATTGTCACTCCAATTTTTCAGAAAATCAAGATTATTATCCGAAGATACTAAGTTTTTTCAATTCTCACAACAAGAATTGAGTCATCGCTAAGCCTTTGGCTAAATAAAAATTTTGCTATGCATGATTGAAATCATACTTAACATTTTTTGAAATGAAAATAACAACTTAATGTAACTCCCCATATCCCGGGTTAGGAGTTACGGGTTAATCCAATATGGTTTAAACAAGCCTAAATTGCCTTGTAAAAGAGCTTAGTCTATTTAGAGTTTGGATTGGGTTGGGGATGGGGCCCCAATTAATGTCAAAATGATATTTTAATTTGATGATGAAATTTGAAGGAATAAAAGTGCAATTAACCCATTTTTAAAACAAAAGCTGAAAATCCTTAATTAAGGATGATATCAAGTTGGTTTCTCTCATCTTTTATCCCACCAAACACTCTTCCTTTTCTTCTCTCTTTCTTCTTCTTCTCTCACTTCAAAAGTTGATCAAAGGTGGAAGCTTTTAGATTTTTAAGCCTACTTTGGATTTGCAAAGGTAAGAATATTCATCCTCACCTGCTGCGTCAGCCCCTCCTACTGCAGTGCCCTAAGGGTCCCCAATTGAGAGGTTCTAGATATTAGAGTATACCCAAAGACCAATCATGATATGATTGTAATGATACATTATATTTATCAGTTTTATTGAATAAAGGCATTGTCATTATTTATTTCAATTATATTTTCGTATCTTAAATAAACTGAAAGATATAAAATCCATATAATAATATGATTATTATTAAATATCCTTAGTCGAGTATTATTATGGGCATGGACAATAATAATACGTTTAAGGCTAACATGTTGTTTCTTGATGACAATGAATTGTCATTGACATAGAGATGTCAGCATAAATGCATGAATATGTTGTTAGAGAACGACATAATGGAATGACCCACTATGATCATATGTCTTAGATTATTATTTGATGGTCACAATATTGCTTATGGTGATGACTATATGTATGATCCTCAACTTTAGATTATTATTATCTTAACATATATTGTTATATGTTTTGATACAGTTAAACATTCTTCATAACTGGTTGCACTATAAAGACTGATATTGAACATATCACAATATATGTAGTGGGGTGTGAATGATCTAGATAGTATTTGTCCTTCCTACATAATAGGAAATATATCACATGTCACTTGATCGAGTGAGACTAGACATATATGGCCATGCTCGAATAAGTTGATATGATAGATCACAAATTATCCATTTATTGTAGTCTACTCTATATCAAGAAATAATAATGGGCTATACAAGTGTGACTATTCCAAGACTTGTGCTTATTCTAGATATAAAGGACAAAATGATATAATATAATAAAAGAGTTAGTCACGAAGATGTTATCTTGAATCATCACTTCCTGTAACTTAGGTGACAATGATATATTGCAAGATGTCACTCATTGTTTGTAATATTAGAATGGTTCTAACAATTACAACTATTGTTATACGAACCTACAGGTGGTACACCCCAGAGTTGAAAAGAACAATTTATAAATGAGTTACACATGTAAAATTTTATTTTACATGAATAAAATGTATATAATATATATATATATATATATATATATATATATATATATATATATATGTCGAATTTAATTAAAAGAATATAATTATGGTAATTATATTCCTTTTATAATTTTTGGAATAAAACTTTAAGGGTTAGGGCAACACGATATAAAAGGGATAATATTGGTCTAGCAGCCAATTAATCCTTTTGGAATGAATTTTCTCAAAATAGTTTTGATAAAAAGAAATTGTTGTCAATTGCTTTCAACCGAGTGAACCGAGTAGAGGCCAAGACGTTTTTCTTGGAGGCTTAAGATTCAAACTGATCGTGACTACTGCTGTATTGCTACTATTCAAGGAACCCAAGGTGAATTTTCATATATCTTCCTCCTGATTTTGATTTTATAGTACATGGATCACTGGTGAGATCACTGGATAATTTTTCGTTGCACCATTGGGGTGTACTAGTGGCTGAGGGAGACCCTTAGGACCCTCTTTTAGTTCCAACTTACCCCCAATGGTATGCTAAAGCTTGTCACCTCTGTTTAAGGGTGAGGCTATAGACTGGTGAAAGATAGTTGAGATGGCGATGGAACCCAAGCGCCCCACCTGGGAGTACTTCTTGGAGGAGTTATGTCAAAACTATAGGCGAGGATCATGTCGATAATTTAAAGGAATAGTTCCTGCACCTGACCCAGGGAAACCAGTTTGTGTTTGAGTACAAAAGAAAGTTCATCCGTTTGAGCCAGTATACACCCAAGTTGGTGGCTTCTAAGAAACACCATTGTAGGATGTTTACGGAGGGCCTCCACTGGGCATCTCACCCATCTAGTCGCCAACCCATTGAGAGTTTTTGTTGAGTTAGTTTGCCAAGAGAATGTGATAGAGAGGGTTCTAGGAAAGAGGGCTAGAATATCAGATGCCACTTCTAGTCAGAGCAGAAGAGTGATTGAGACTCCAAGACCTTCCCAGCCTTCGACCAATAGGGTTAGGAACTCACAAGGATATTTGAGGACTCTATTGGGTTTGCCTAGTAAGTTCAGACAGAGTGTGATCATAGAAGGCATATCTGAGCGTAGAAGGCCTTTAGCATCAGCGTCTATGGTGAGCTCGATGGTTGATCGAGGGTACATTTCTAGCCTAATTGCACGTTCTATGGAAGAAGTCATTTGGAACTTTTCCAGCAGGGGTTCAGGAGTTATTTTGGCTATGGTTCCCTGGACCACTTCATAAGAGATTGCCCTGAGGCACAGAGTATGACCCCAACATCGACCCAAAGGTCAACTTAGCCTATTCAAAGGGGTAGAAGACCCTTAAGATGAGGGATTGCTACTTTCACACAGTTCAGTAGGGGTACCGCCTAATCTATTATCGATGCTGAGCCAATAGTGGACTCACGTCATTATTTCGCCCGAGCTCAAGAGGAGTGTGATGCCGTTGATGTAATCTCAGGTACTTTACTTTATTTTCTATTCCAGTTACAGCGTTAATAGATCAAGGATCCACCCACTCTTACATTTTTTATGACTTAATCTGAGAGAGAAATATCTCGATAGAGGATCTTAAGATAGGGGTTCGAGTATCCATCCAGTCAAATAAGATGTCTTAGTAGATAAGGTTTATCGTAGGTTTCCTATTGAGATTCGAGGTGAGACCTTTCTGGTCTATATAATGGAGCTACCTTTAGAGAGTTCGACATGATCTTGGGCATAGACTGCCTATCAGAGCACAATGCAAGTTTGAGATGTAAATCTAGACAACTCAAACTTATGAAGAGTGATGGAACCAATGTGGTGATGGTTAGCGATAACCAAAGTGTACAAGGATTATATCAGCCATTAAAGTGTATAGAATGTTAGATTGAGGTTGTGAAGCTTTTTTGTCTCATGTAATCAACACCCAAGTCACAATTTTGAGACTCGATGAGATATGAACTTTTTGAGATTTCCCAGACATTTTCCTAGAGTAGTTGCTAGGGCTGCCACCCGATCGAAAGTTCGAGTACGGTATCGAAGTGATGCCAGGATCCACCTCGATGTCTGTTGTCTCTTACCTCAAAGCACCGACAGAATTAAAGGAGTTAAAAGCTCAAATTCAAGAGTGTTTAGAGACATGTTTCATTCGGTCAAATATTTCTCATTGAGGAGTAGCAATATTTTTTATTAAAAAGAAGGATGAGATAAGGTTGTGCATTGAATATCGACAACTAAACAAGTTAACCACCAAAATAAATTATCCCCTTCCAAGGATCGATGAACTCTTTGACCAACTCAAGGGAGAGTGTTTGTTCTCCAAGATAGATTTGAGATCAGGGTACTAATAGATGAAGGTTAAGGATTCTGATTTAGCAAAGATAGTGTTTAGGACTAGATATAATCACTATGAATTTGTTGTAGTTCCATTTGGACTCGCCAACGCCCCAGAGGCATTCATAAATATAATTAATAGATTCTTCCACCCATACTTGGATCAGTTTGTGGTGGTTTTCATATATGAAATCCTGGTATATTCGCGGTTAGAGAAAGACCGTGATCGACACCTTCACATAGTTCTTCAGACCCTTCAAGATCGTCAGTTGTTCACTAAGTTTGGGAAGTATGAGTTCTAGTTGTTTGAGGTATTTGAGTTGACCCCATAAGATTCAGGCCATTTTAGAGTGGGAATCACCAAAGAACATGAACAAAGTGCGTAGCTTTCTAAGCCTTGCTGGTTACTATCATTGGTTTGTAAAAGGTTTCTTGATGATAGCTGCTCTGATGACTAAACTAATTAAGAAGGGAGTGCCGTTTGTGTGGGACAAAAAGCGTCAGAAAAGCTTTGAGCAATTGAAAGCCATTTTAACTCAAGCCCCAGTTCTAACCTAACCAAATCTAGAAAAGAACTTTACCGTGTTTAGTGATGCTTCGCTAAATAGGCTTGGTTGTGCTTTAATGCAAGGGGTAAAATGGTAGCTTGTGCATCCCATCAACTCAATCCTCACAAGTGAAATTACCCTACCCATGATTTAGAGCTTACAATAATAGTTTTTGCACTCAAATTTAGAGACACTACATTTTCAACAAGAAGTATCACACATTCACTGACCATAAAAGCCTCAAGTAACTACTTACACGGAACGAATTAAACTTGAGACACCATAGGTAGGTTGAGTTGTTAAAGGACTACGAATATATAATCGATTACGATCCAAGGAAAGCCAACGTTGTTGCTAATGCTTTGAGTAAGAAATCGATGATAGAGTTGAGTGCATTATTAACATGTTTAAGCTTATCTAGTGATGGTGGGTTATTATTTGAATTGCGAGTGGAAACTTGGCAAAGTTAAGATGTTACAGAGTTTTAACAGTCGCCTAAGGGCTCGCGTCAAGCAAGTCCACCGAGGCGAGGCCCTGGGTTTTAAGTTGCATGATGTAGACATGCTCTTATTTAAAGATAGTTTGTGTGTTCCTTTAAACGAGTAGTTACATGGTAAAATCCTTCATGAGGTGCATTGTAGTCCGCTCTTAGTCCATCTAGGTATTAACAAGATGTACAAAGAACTTCGACAGTTGTATTGGTGGTCGGGCATGATGAAATAACTGTTTGAGTTCGTTGCTAAGTGTTTAGTATGTCAGCAAGTCAATGCTGAACACCAAGTTCCTTAAGGGTTGCTTTATCCAATTCAAATATCGCAGTGGAAGTAGGAAATAGTGACTATGGATTTCGTGACAGGGTTACCTATAACTAGGTAGAGGTACGATGCAATTTGGGTTATAGTTGACTATCTAACCAAGACTGCTCACTTTCTGTCAGTTTGAATGAATTAAACCTTAGAGCGGTTAACACATTTGTATGTCTGCAAGATTGTGAGGTTGCATGGGGTACCAACATCGATCATTTCACTTCTCGATTCTGGAAAGCTCTCAGTGAATCTTTAGATACCAAAGTCTACTTTAGCACCACGTTCCATCCTCTGACAGACGACCATTCTGAGCGTGTATTCAAATTCTAGAAGACATACTTAGGTGCACCATCATATACCTTGGGGTAGTTAGGAGGACCATTTTTCGCTAGTAGAATTTCTTACAATGATAGCTACCATTCTAGTATTCAAATGTTATGTACGAAGCTTTATACAGACACACGTGTAGAACTCTATTTTGTTAGATAGAGCTTAGTAAGGGAAATATAGGGGGCCCAATTGATTAAAGAAACTAAAAAAAGGTCTGGTTGATTTAGAGTCAGTTAAAAAAACTTCTGAAAGGCAAAGGTCATATGCAGACTTGAAATGTAAGGATATCAAGTTTGTCGTGGGAGACAATGTTTTTCTCAAGGTGTCTTTATGGAAGAAACTACTCTAATTTAGGCGCAAAAGAAAGTTGACCCCGTGTTTCATAGGGTCATATGAGGTACTCGAGAGAGTTAGACCCGTAGCTTACCGTTTAGCCTTACCCCAAGAAATGGAATGCATCATTAACTGAAAAATTAAACATGCATGTACTCTTCAATTTTCCATGTATCCATACTTAGGAGATACCATTGCAATCCCTATCACATCATACTCTTATAGTAGATCAAGTCAATCCAAGACCTTTGAGGAAGAGCCGATAAGGATCTTAGCGAAGGTTGTGAATGAGCTAAGGAACAAAACGATCCCTTTAGTGAAAGTCATGTGGAGAAATCATGAGGTCGAAGAGGCAACTTGGGAAATCAAAGAGGACAAGAAGGTTCAATATCCATATTTTTTTCTACCTATGTAAATTTCAAGAATGAAATTTCTTATTAAGAGGGGAGTTTTAACCCCCTGAATCCCGGCTTAGGAGTTACGGCTTAACCTGAGATGGTTTAAACAAGCCCAAATTACTTTGTAGGAGAGCTTAGTCCATTTATAGTTCAGATTAGGTTTGTTTTTTGGGGCCCAATTGATGTAAAAAATGATATTTTAATTTGAGTATGAAAGTTAAAGGACTAGAAGTGCAATTAACTCATTTTTCAAAACAAAATCTATAAATCCTTAATTAAGGATGATATTACGTTAGTTTCCTTTCTTTTTTTATCCCACCAAACATTCTTCCTTGTCTCTTCTCTTTCTTATTATTCTCCTTTCCAAAGGTTGACCAAAGGTGGAAGCTTTTAGATTTTTAACTCTACTTTGGATTTACAAAGGTAAGAATATTTATCCTCACTTTCAAGATTTAATTTAAGCCCCCAACCACAAGTTTTGGCCATAGAAACCAAAAATGGGTTTTAGAGAGGTTTAAGAAACCAAGTAATTTCCAACCTATTTTTAGTTGATTTAAGTTTTAAAGAGTGTTCTTAACTTTAATCCAAGCTCCTAGATGAGTTAGTAACTCATTTTCTTGCATTTGATTAGTGAAAGAATTGTGAGAGAGCTCCAAGGCTAGATGAAATGAGAAATTGACCTTTGGTTGATTTGATGGCGTTCTCAATAGCTAAGAGACTAAGGTAACACATTTACAACTCTTTCATACCATTGGTGAATCATTAGAATGCATCTAGCTAGAGAGTTTGAGTTGTAAAGCATTCACGGTAGATTCACGAAATTGGTATATTTAGCATGTTTAAAAACCTATTATGATTCATTACTTTATACATAAGACTTTAAGAACACTTGGGAACCTTAGTAGGACACTTAAAGGGGGGTTTAAAAAGGCAAATCAGTTCCCAAACAGGGCATTTCTGTCGGTACTGGATGAACAATACTAATATTATTCATAGGATGGCTTAAAAACAAAGAGTTTAGAAGGACTAGTATCGATACTCTCCAAGTAGCATCGATACTGACGACTAGGTCTCGATACTCATAGGGTAGTATCGATACTAAAAAGTTTATTCGATCGTAGTGCACCATTTTCATATCGATACTCATGGGAGTACCGATACTAAGGGTAGAGTATCGATACTCCTATAAGTAGTATCAATACCAAGGTATTTTTCAAAACATCAAATCAAATTTTGGTATTAATATCTCGAATAGTATCGATACCCTAAATTGGGAGTATTGATACTGGTATAACAGTATTGATATTGCCTACCATATTCAGTGTGTTTAAAGTATAAAGTATCAATACCCTAGGGTGAGAATTGATACCATTAAACATGTTTTAGCATAAAGCCCAAGTGAATTCGAACTCATATTGAGGGGCCCAAGAATACTATAATACTAGAATACTAGAATATCTTCTAATAAAACTATAAGTGAGAATGATTAGTAATGTTCAATTACAGTTTGAAACAATTTCAATTAGGGTGACATAAAAGTAGTCTTGTTTGATGCTCGGGAAAATGGTCAGGACACCCGAGTTACTCTAGTAGATGAAGTCAACAACGAAGTATAGAATGTCTGGGTATCCTTAGGCAGTGCGCAAGGCACTTTGAGACTAACTAGGGCGCGAGGCCTGAACATCCATGAGGGATGGGTTAGTTGGGTGTTGTGTCCAACGTAGAGAAACCAAACCTCATCCTTGGTTGATTATAGGGGTATGTGTCTCGAGATGTGTAACCCTCTAACCACACCATGATGTCTACCCGAGAATAGTTTAAATTATATGAGTATACTCACTCTTTTATTGTACTTGATAGCAGGAGCATTTAACGAGTACTTCTAGTATGGTTTAGTTGTTAGTATGACACTGGGCTAGTGAGTTCATTGTTTGGAATTTAGTTTCGTGTGTAGGTCCTTAGGAGGAGTATTTGATGAGCATATCGCACAAGTGACATTCCAGACAGTCCGAGCTGAAGAGTATGTCTTGAGTCTTTTCTTTAAAGGGCATATATTATTCATAGACCCCTTTTTGTACTTAAGTCGTTACTTTATTTTAAATATTTGGATGTATGATTTTGAGAGATTATTTTGGGAGTTGTTGATGTAAACCTTATTTCAAATTAGGTTGAATTCCTTTATTTGAATGGTATTAATTTTATGATTTCCAAAGTATGTAAACATAATTTTTGGGTTAGCCACTCTGATAGTCTCATGGGCATTCTAACTGGTCAACTTTGTGTCGTATCTATTTAGGGTGTTACACTTAAAGTAAAAATAAAAGTTGAAAGAAAATAAAATAAAACTAGAGAAATTTATAAAATCAAAAGAAAAGTACATCTTCAAGATTACTCAAATGAGTATTTATAGTCTTAAAATATCCTAAAGATTGAACAAATATTAAAAAAAACATCCTAAAAATAATCCAAAAAGATAAATCTAAAACTATTTTCAAATTTAAACTTAAACTTCCTAAGAATAATTATGCTCTACTTTTCATGCACAAATCTTTAGAACCTTATATGAATTAATTGGATGAAACATGAAATCCATGTTTTGCTTTTGTAGGTGAAAAAGGTATTTGAATTTAAACCCAATCAATACTTGTATTGTTTATGGAAATAAGATATACTGTAGTTTAAAGTAAAATAATTTTTTAATAATCAATTGATCTAGGATGAAGTGCTAAATCTATTAAGTAAGGTTATGTGTTTGTAAATAAAACATATTGGGTTGAGAGAATATTTGTCTCTGTAGTATCTGATTCGAATAATTAATTAATAGATTTAAAATTGATGATTATATCAAAAGAGTTGAAAATAATTTTATAATTTTCTAACCAAAAAACAAGTTAAAAATATTTATTTATTCTGTAATGTGATATCAATCCAATCAAATTATTTATTTTAATTTTCTAATGATTCTTTTGTTGGTTAAGAAATATATTTAAAAATGTAAAAAGATATACTAAAATTGATAATTTGAAAAGAAAAAATAATAGTAATAATAAAAGCAGGTGCCCTAAAAAATTAATAGCGTTTATTTATAGACAGACAATGTATAATTTTCATTTCAAGGATAAGCATAGAAAGTTTAAACGGTATGGCGATCCGAAAGCAGCTGATTTTCTCCTTCTTCATCCTCCTCTCTTTCTCCACCGTCGCACTTGCCGTAAGTACCCCTCAACAACCCTGATAATTCCGCCATCATCCCATCTAACTTCTAATTATAATTTTATGTTCAGATACAATTTGTGATGTCTTGATAATCTTAAAAATCGTCACGATATGAGCGATCTGATTATAATTTAAAACCATACATCTCCATCTCTAACCTCTAAATATGTCCGACTGTTTTCTTGTACGCAGGATGAGGAAGACTGCGTTTACTCGATGTACGTCAGAACGGGATCCATCATAAAAGGCGGAACCGACTCCATCATCAGCCTGAAACTCGAAGATCTCAACGGAAACTCCGTCGAGATCAGCAACCTCGAGACTTGGGGCGGGTTAATGGAGCGGGGGTACAACTATTTCGAGAGGGGTAATTTGGACATTTTCTCCGGCAGGGGACGTTGATTGGCCGGCCCTGTATGTTCCATGAACTTAACGTCGGATGGTTCGGGCTCGGGCCATGGATGGTACTGTAACTACGTGGAGGTCACCATGATCGGCGTTCATACGAGTTGTAGCCAGCAGCTGTTCACGGTGGAGCAATGGCTGGCGCTGGACACTTCACCGTACAGCCTCACCGCCGTCAGGAACTACTGTGCCACGGAGTCTCCTGTTGATGGGAAGTCTAGCTCTACCATGTGATCTGAATATGAGGCCTGTGATATGATGATTGTAAAAATAATAATGTCTGATTAGAACGAAGGGTCCAACTTGATTTCGTTTGATCTGCCAGTCTCATCATGTAATGGGAAAGTTTGGTTTCCAACATGTTTTTTTTACTTTTTACCACGTTAATGTAGTCGGTGTTACTGCTCATTCCTACTTTTTTTTACTTTATTTTAAATTACTACTTAAAGTTTTAAATATTTTAATTTCATCCTCAAATTATTATATTCATTTTGAATTGGTATCTAAATTACATGTATACACTAATCACATCCAGCGATGGATTTAAAAAATATTTTTAAGGGTGGACACATACATATTAACAATATAAAATTTTTGAATTAGGTAAGTATAAATAAAATTTTAGGATAGAAACATCAATAAAATGAGTCAATAATCGAAAAAAATCAGATTTTAGGGTGGGAACAATAAAATTTCAATATGAGTACCATCAATAAAATAGGTGATTAATTGAAGAAAATTTAGATTTTAGGGTGAACACATGTTTATCCTCATTCATGAGTGCATTCGCCACTGATCACATATGTTGTAAATAAAATTATTAGGTAAAGTTATATTAATATATGTTTGGGTAAAAACAAAATTTAGGTTATAGTATGATTAAAATTAATACATATTTGGTAAAATGAGATGAAATTGGAAGATTTAAAAGTCTGTGGACTAATTTAGAAAGAGAGTCATAGTGTAGGAATGAAATCAGAATATGTAAAAAACTTAAGGATTAATTTAAAATGAAAATTATAGTTTATAGATAAAATTAGAATATTCACAAATTTAAGAACTAATTTAAAATATAGATTATAATTTGAGGATATATAAATAATTATTTTTTCTAAGTTGGTTGCCACCATTATGTTTCTCAATAAAAACATGGTTCAATGTTTGGTGCTTATCCCAATGTTGATCGATAAATTATTATATTATTTAAACGGGTATCTAAATTAGGTAGAACACAATCATGCTGGACCTGCCTAAAAAACGTGTCTCTCTCTTACCAAAAGAACTTTTCCGTCCTCACTGTTTTCTTTAATATATATTTTATTTTATTTCATTTTGAAAGTTCAAGGTCTTGCAGCCACGCAAATAGGCGATAAGAGACGAGACAGATCGTGAGCTATTCGAGATCGATTTGATTAAGGCTCGATAAATATTAGGATCGAATAGATTCGACTCGAACTTGAGCTCGACTCGAGTTCTTAACGAGCCGAAACGAGCTACTCGAGATTCGACTCGAAAAGTTCGTGAGCAGCTCGAAAATATAATATATTAAGATTTTATTTTTTTAGAAAATAAATTATTAATAATATTAAAATTTATGTATTGATTTATTTTTAAAATTAAGTAAGATTTTTATCTATTTAAGGTTCATGTTCGAGTTTGAAGCTTCAATCGAGTTAAGTTTAAGAATTTTTTTTTCATTTAGAGCCTTTTCGAGCTTATCACGAGCTTCAGTTCAGGATTTTGAGTTCGAGTCGAGCTTGAAAATTTTAAACTCGCGAGTTTTCGAGTCGAGTCGAGCTCTATTTCAGAGTTTTTGAGTCGAGTCAAGCTCAGTAATACTCGAACTCGACTCGGCTCGTTTACACCCCTACACGCAAAGGGGATCATTTAATCAGTAGGAATAATTTTTTTAGATTATTTAAGTTTATAATTCATATTTTATTATTTAAATTTAATTTAAAATATTTTTAAGTTGATTCGAGTTGAGTTGTTTAAGTTTTTAGGCAAATATAATAGTAATTATTTATAGTATTATAGTACGGATCGATTCTATTTTTTTTGAATTTCTCAAACTATATAACATATATATATTTCATATTATTTTTACATTATAATATTATCTAAAATATAAAATATAGTCTAAAATTATAAAATATATTTATAATATTGTATTTAAAAAAATATTTTGAAGGTAAAATATTGATGAGAGTATAAAGGAGTCAATAATGGAGTAAAATGTAAGGTTAAGGGACTAAATTCAAAAAAGTACATTTTAGTAAAACAAAATAAGAATTGAAGCTACGTAATGGTATAGGAGCATGTGGTTCAAATTTGGTTAAAACGACAAAATGAATGATGAATTGAAGGAATAAGGAATTCATAAAAATTAAGGGACTATATTAAAAAATAAAAACTTGTTATCAAAAAGAGTAATTGAAAATACATAGTTATTCTTCGATGATTTAGAGTATATGATTTAAATTTGGTAAAAAATGAACCTAAAATGAAAGAAAAATTGAAGGAATAAAAAAACCAGGGACTAAATTACAAAACTATTAAAGTATTCATATAAAATTTCATTTTTTTTCGAGTGACTCAAAATTTTTAAATTTCAACTCAATTAGAACTCGTAAACTAATCTAATAATTCAAGATAACTCAAAATTAAAAAAAAAATTATTTTTAAGTAGACTCGAGTTTTACTCACTCATATTGTCAAGTGTCGTTGGGCTATCATTGCCCTTCCCTACCCTATAGGCGTTTTTATTTTATAAAACCCCCAAAATTTTTTATTAGCAAAACAACACCCAACCCAAACAACATTAATTAGAAAAATACTCTCCAAACTGCCCACATCACTCTACCTCGCGTTTACACAACAATATTAGGACCTCACGTTACACAACACGTTAGCTATATTCTACATGGATGAACTTTCAGGCCTCTTAATTTAACATTTTTATAAATGACCTCGCGTTTTGTGTAACACGATGTCCCCAAGAATTTAAAACGTCCCTAAGATTTTGAAACATCATATTTAATTATCGTGTGTTTAATGGACGCATACCTCAAGGCCCGTACTGTAATAATAAAAATATCAATCTATTTTATTAACTAGGTAAATTAATCATTATATTTTTATTGCATTATAAAGTATATAATAAAATAACAAAAAAACTCTATTGTAATAAAAATATATAATACTTATTAAAAGTAAAATTCATTCTATTGTAACATCTTACAAAACAAAGTTGCTTCATGGTTCCAAAAACAAGAATCATAACAAGTACAGAGATTGTTCCTTGGTTACCAAACTTGGTCGATTGAAGTACGCGGACTGTTGTTATCAAAATTCCAATCTTCGATTAGTTCTAGAAAGGCAAGGTTGTTACGACTCCACGACATTAAGACTATAAACACATTAATCTCTTAACAACATTAAGTCGACAAACACATTAATCTCCATGACAAACACATTAATCTCCATGACAAACACATTAATCTCCATCCATTTCCAAGTCACAATTCATTTGTTTATATGCATGTTCGAGACATTTTATGGGTTGTAAATTAAAAACTAACGAACATATTTTGTAAATAACTTGCAACAATGTGGCGTAAACAACTTCAAATAATATCTGAAGCTATTGAGGCACTTATCATTGCATCTCTTAGCATGCAGAAGAAGAAGAAGAATATACCACTAAAAGAGGACGCCTTGTATAAACGGATACGAACACGCTAGTGAAATTAACGTCACAAGTGAGAAAAACTTCGTCTTATACTTGTGTTCTTGGTATCACCGGTACAAAATGCAATGAAAAAGCTCAACATACAGATACCAACATAGTAGAAATACTCGAAGGGTGTTTGCTTGATCCGAATTGATGGAACCAGAAGTTTCTCAAGAAGTTGAAGAGAAGAAGATACCACCAGAGGATATCTTTTATAAAAAAAGTTTTTCAAGAAGGGATAAATATGAAGGAATAAGAAGGTTTTAGACAATGTCATGTTTGAAAGAACAAGAGGAATTTAAATAGGCAAAAACATCGCGTCGTTCTGCAGAGATTCTTCTGGATGTGATGTAGCAATGAACTTGTGCCTTGCATAACATGAGGTATGTGCTATTTCACGTCAAATCAATAGTATACGTTGGTTGCTGCCACGTCAGGAATCTCTCAGGAACTCATGTCCTACATAACGCGAGGTTCATGCCACATCACATCAATTACGAATATTTATAGATCCATGTCCCTACCATGTCAAGTTAAGAATATCTGTAGATCTCATTTATTAAAGAACGCGACTTCCATTCAAATTCTAATTTTAAGTAAGTGAAGGCAAACAAACAAACCATATAAAATTAAAGGCAAACAGACTATAGAATGCAAGTACAAAAAAGTGATCTACAACTTTTTAATAGTAAGTTTATGTGACATTTCTCAATTATTATATAGTTTGAAGTCATTACAATCTCTAATGTTTTCTCTTCTCTATGCATGATTGTAGATATTTTCAAAATATGTCGAGAATAAGTATTACTACTTTGGTATACTATGATGGTGAAATGATCACTGATGTTTCTCTCGACATCTTCTTTCAATCTACACATAATGTGACAATAACATTGTCGAGGAAATTAACATATATGAAGTTGATGAAGGAAGTGAAGAACAATGTTCCACATAGTCGTAAAAAAACTTGAATCGTTAAAGTATCGACTATCAATGTTGTTGGAACCATTAACCTACTCAATATACAATGTTGAGGATGATGGTGATGTGGACATGATGGTCGATTCCCACTTGCAGTATTCATTAGAAGAGGCCTTTGAGTTATATATAATTTTTTCTAATGATAATGATTCTACCAGTGTCCCGAGAGATGAACAAATTTTGACTTGGATTCTAATTTCAATATGACAGCTAATTTAGGAAATGACTTCAACTTATTAAGTATACAAAGTACACGAAATGACTTGAGTGCATCATCACCTTCGATGCCAAGGCATTCTTACATAGCTAGCTTTGAATTTGACCTAAGTATACACGGTATTTGTGTGGAATGTCATCTTCTCAGCAAGACATTAAGTGGCAAGACCATGAAGCTTTTAACTCGTTCGATGATTTCTCATCTAGACGATATTCTTGAATCATTAAAGTATTGACTATCGATGTTGTTGGAACCATTAACCTACTCAATATACAATGTTGAGGATGATGGTGATGTGGACATGATGGTCGATTCCCACTTGCAGTATTCATTAGAAGAGGCCTTTGAGTTATATGCAATTTTTTCTAATGAGAATGATTCTACCAGTGTCCCGAATTAGAGATGAATAAATTTTGACTTGGATTTTAATGTTCACAATCTGAAAGCTAATTTAGGTAATGACTTCAACTTATTAAGTATATAAAGTACATGAAATGACTTGTGTGCATCATCATCTTCGATGCCAAGGCATTCGCTACTTTGACTTTGACCTAAGTATACACGGTATTTGTGTGGAACTGTCATCTTCTCAGCAAGACATTAGGTGAAAAGACCATGAAGCTTTTTACTCGTTCGATGATTTCTCATCTAGACAATATTCTTGTGCTGGTGCTGTCGATTTTGTTATTGGTAATACAGTTAGTGAGCGATCTCGTGATAAACGTACAACTACTACACATGTTATCCTTATATTCGATGACTTAGAAATATTCTGATTTAAGGGGGATAATTTTGACAAGAACCGGTAAGGAGATGGACCTCGATGGTGACAAGGTAGACCCTTTCAATGAAGAACCAAAAGATCTTGACATGTAGGTGGAAGCAGATGATGATAACATTCAACATGCCGCTACTCCTATTTCTTATTACCAGCCACATCCTACTTCATAATGGATGATATGAAGCTTTCAACGCTCTGAACATTTTGCAATCATACAGATTAAACAATATAACCAACATGTTGATGGTGATCTCTATATTGGAATGACATTCAGAAAAAAAGAAGCCATTGTGGTTGCCATTAAGAACTATAATATACGCCGATCAGTTACGTCGATTGTGAAAAATATATATGCAAACAAGTACATTGCTAAATGTGTCATAAGGACTAGAGATATAATTGGAGGTTATGTATCATGCTTAAAGTCGATGAAAAACATATGGAAGTTGACAAAATACGACCAACCTCATACATACACCATTAGCAGGTTTTGTCAGGATCATTGTAAATTAGATATGCATGTACTTTGTGATGCCTTCATTCCACCAGTAAAAGAAAATCAGTGTATAAAAATTGGTAGTTGTATTGTTATAGTTACATTTCAATACAGTTACACAGTTGACTACCATAAAACATGATATGCAAGGCCACAAGGTCAACAAAAATTATGTGGCCAATGGGATGAATCGTAAAAAGAGTTACTACCATGGCTAAAATTGATGTAAAAACACATACCTAAAACGGTTATGAAATTGAAAATTGTACATGCGTACAAAATGATCATGTCATACAAGGTATGTGCCAATTCTTAGGTACTCTAACATATATAACTTTTTTACAGCATATTGGGAGCTATATAGTCTCTCGCCAATCAAAGACACCCTAACATTATCAGGTAGCCCTATTATATCTAACTGCAAATCGAGTCAAAACATTCTCCAATAAAGGCATCATGAGATATAATGGTATTGTTCCTCAGTCTACGATCTAGATTATGGGGAAATGGATGCTACTATGTTACTCTTTCTTTAATTTCTTCAATTGAGGTTGAAAATCCAAACTAGAAAAAGAAAAGATGTTTGGCAGAAACTGGCTACTTATATATACACATAACATACACATAGGGATAGATGTACACTAAAATCATACCCCAAAAAAGAAAGAGCTACGTTTTATTTCAATGACACTTGCTCGGACATTGTTAATGAGCTATAATATAAAGATGTAGAGTTTGGTTAGTAGAGATTGAAGATATATGTCAAACCATAGAGGGAAATTCTATTCAAGCAATAATAAACCAAGGTATGAAACAAGTAGAAGTTATGATAAATGATATTGGGATCGAGACTATCCTGAGAGAGAGACCCATTCGTCCACCTAAACCCTTTTTAAGGCGTAAAGGGTTCGAAATAGGCTAATGTATTCCACATTTCCTCCGTTTCTTGTAAGATCCGTTAGCTTATGGTACAATTCCATCTTGTTACTATTTTGGAAATTTTCGTAGTGTGATAATTTATTCAGCTATTGCAAGCTGATGGTTGAGATCGATGACACTTGGTTGTACGGAAGATATACACAAATATTGTTGTAACAGTTGCACAAGATGTTAATAGGAAAATTATTCCCATCGCCTTCGTAATAGTAAAAAATGAAGATATAAACTCTTGAGAATTCTTCCTTAAGAACTTGTGAAGACATGTTCTATCACATATTTTGCATTATAAAGTTGATGAGATATGTCTTATTTCATACATAGGAGTAAGGATTAAATATGCAATCCAACATATGAGACGGTTTTGGAGACCTCACTATATTTATCATCGGTATTGTTTACGTCATATTGTGTGAATTATTTGTAAAAGTTCAAGACTGAAGATGAACATGTAATGGTGCTTCAATTGGGTACGCCTTTTACTCTTTTGGGTTAAGACATATTTTCATTTATTAGTTATAATTAACAATTGTTTTTTAATTGATTCCCACACACATTTCGTACCAGAGTTTGAGGAGTTGCTTTAGGAATTTAGAGACACTAATGAACAAGGCTATAAATACCTTGCTAAAATTCTAAGGGAGAAATTACTTCGATCGTTTGATGAGGCTAGATAATATGGTCACATGACAACGAACATGGCTAAGGAGGTTAATTCATCACTGAATAAAGTGTAACATTTGCCTATAATATCCGTTGTCAAAGTGACATATTATCGGCTGGCAACTCTATTTTAAACCTTGGGAAAGCAAGCAACTTACTGGATGTAACACTCTAATCTGATACAACACAAATTTTATCGATTATAATGTCACACGAGTGGCTAACCTAAAATTTTCTTTAAATACCTTATAAATCATGAATTTAAAATCATTTGAAATAAAGTAAATCAAACATGAATAAATAAAGTTTACATTGAGGAGCTCTAAAAAATAAGTATATCAAATAATACAACTAAGTAATTAAAATAAGTTACAACTCAAGTACAATAGGTCTATGAATAATACATGCCCTCTAAGAATAAGACTCAAGACGTACTTTACTGCTTGAACTATCTGAAACATTCGCTGCACGATAGGCTCTCGAATGATCCTCCTAAAGACCTGTATATGGAAACAAATTCTGAACACTGAGTTCACTAGACCAATGTCACACTAAAAACTAAACCATACTAAAAGTGTTCATTAAAATGCTCATGTTATCGAATGCAATAAGGAAATTGAGTATACTTGTATACTTTACATTACTCTAGGGTAGGCATCATGGAATAGTTGAAGGGTTACACATCTCGGAACACACAACCCTCTAGTCTATCTACAACGAGGTTATATTCTCTACATCAGATATAACACCGACTAACCCACCCATCGTGAGTGTTCAGGCCTCGCGCCCTAGTTAGTCTCAAAGTGCCTTGGCACTTTCTTTAGGATATTTGGATACTCTATACCTCAGCTATCGTCCTTTGCTAAAGTAACACGAATGTCTTAATCAATTTCCTGAGCGTCAACCAAGGCTAGTTTTATGTCGTCCTAGTTGATATTATCTCTATCTGTGATTGCATATTAATAATGTTCTCACTTATAGTATTATTTGATGGTGTTTTAGTGACATTGGGTCCCTCAACGTTATCTCTAAGTTCCTTGGGATTCTTTCCCAAAATTGTATGATGGTACCAATACTCCCCCTTGGGTATCGATACCATATGATTATTAGAAGTTGAGAATGGTAGGTAGTCTCGATACTATTAGATAAATATTGATACTTCCGTGCTAGGGTATCGATACTTTTTAGGGTATCAATACCAAAATTTGCTTCGATGTTTTGAAAACTACCTCGGTATCAATACTCCTACTGGGAGTATCGATACTATACCCTCAGTATCGATACTCCCATGAGTACCAATACCAAAATAGCCTAATGAAATTTGCTAAGTTTGCTCGGTATCGATACTACCCTGCGAGTATCAAAACCATACTAGCAGTATCGATACTTCTTGGATGAGCATCGATATTTCTCTTCCTAAACTCCCTATATTTTAAGCTATCTGACAAATAATATCGATATTGTTCTTTCAGTACCGATATTCAAACCTAGAAATACCTTATTTGGGCATAAAATTTACTCTCAAAACCATCCCCAAAGCTCTATTGAGGTTCTTAGACATTCTTAAAGTTTTATAAATCTAAGTAGGGTGTGAGAGTTTCTAGATGTATTTATGGAGGAGATACCGTGGTTACCACCAGACCGAAAGTTAATTTCACATTTAAGTGTTACCTGACTCTGCCCCAGTATCCATTGTTCCTATCGCATGGAGCCGATGGAGCTAAAGGAGCTAAAGAATCATATTCAAGAACTGTTGGGTAAGGGTTTTATCCAACCATTGTTTCACCTGGGGAGCACATGTTCTTTTCATTAAAAAAAAGACATGTCGATGAGGTTATGTATCGACTACCATCAGCTGAACAAGTTGACTATCAAGAACCGCTACCCTCTCCTAATGATAGATGACATCTTTGATCAGCTTAAAGGAGCATGTATATTTTTGAAAAAAGACTTGAGGTCTGGGTACTACCAATTACAAGTTAAGGACATCAACATAGCCAAGACAACTTTTAGGATAAGGTACAACCACTATGATTTCCTCATGATATCGTTTGGACTCACCAATATGATTTGGAAGTATTCATGGATTTGATAAACCATGTTTTCTACCCTTACTTGGATCAGTTTGTGGTGGTGTTCATAGATGACATACTTGTGTACGTCTGAGGAAGAGCATGATCAGTACCTCCATATTATTCTACAGACTCTTCAGGCATGTTAGTTGTATGCAAAGTATGGAAAATGCAAGTTTTGGTTGACAGAAGTTGTATTCCTATGTCACATTGTAGTAGCTGATGGTGTTCAAGTAGATCCTCATAATATCAATGTCAAGTTAGAATGGGAACCGCCTAAGAACATTGATCGCTTGTAAATGTATATGCTAAGGTAAGCAATTTTGTACAAGTATACACAATCAAATCAAGTAATATATGTAAGTGAAATATCGTCTCCTCAGGGATTGGTCGAAAGTTTTTAAGCTTTACCACAACCAGAACTAGTTGTCACAATCTAATTCCTACTATATTGCTAAACTAGAAAACTATTAGTAATAAAGCAAGAAAATATTATAAAGTGTGATTGCAAAAATGTTTGGTTAAGACAAAATAAATATGCAGAACTATCGAAGTAAAATAAATAAAGCAAAGACAAACGTTGATTCAAATATATTCAAAACAACCTCACATATTTAGACTTATCACAAGCACTCATGCTAATCTTTTTTATTGGCACACAATTATTCTAAGTCCAGAATGAATTGTTATGACAAGCTTAAGCTGCCCGAAAGGATTACTAAGTATTCTTAGATGGTTGTTATGGCAATACTACTCAGCGTTAACTACAACCTTTAGTTTGTCAGACTGTTGTTGTAGCAATACCTCTCAACGTAAACTATAGTCGTTGTCTATCCTACTTTAGTGTCTATCCCTTTTAGTCAATTGAAACCCGCTCCTTATCTCTAAGGTAGATAAGTTAGAACATCACCATCCCGGATCCATTCCATTATTCAATTTGATCTATCTTAATTCTCTCGAATCTAAGAATCAATATCTAGACAAAGGCAATCTCTCGATGCTCTTACATTGCCAAGACATGTTTCACCTAGACCCCAGGTAATCTCTCAAAACTCTTACAGTGTCAAGGTAAAATATTCAAACAATGAACAAAACAGTCATGAACAGAATCATAATTCTTCATTCATAAAGAAGAAAATATTGTTTAGGCAAAACAAAGATTAACGCCAAGTAAGATAGTTCATGGTGTTATCAAAAAGTCAACAAGTATCATCGTTTTAATACAACCCAAATACATAAAGAAATTAAGAACAAAGGAAGAACAATTCCCAAAACCGGGGGCTTTGTCGTGATAATTCTGATCAACATCACGCCTACCTAGCGATCAACCTTCTCGAGACCTGACCACTCTCTATTATAATTGGCTATGGAGGACACCAAGGAAGGTCGGTTGGTAAATGGTGGGGAAGCACCGCAATTGCTCGCTCACACTTCAAGTAAAGTTCTTCTAACTTCCTTATCCCCTTTCTTTGGCGGCTATAGCTAGGTATTTATAAAGGGAACGTCCTAGGGTTTCACAAAAGTAGAGATTCACAAAAGTAGAGATTCCCTAGATTCCCTAGTCAAGATTCCTTGCTATTGTATGTGTGTGATTGTAATCAGTCTATGCATTAAAGTAATTAGAAAACTTAAAGTAAGTGCTTCTGATTTGTCAAGGCATCAAATTATTTGTCAGGCTTAGTTTCTACTCTAGTTATTTATCAACTTTTTTTTGGAGTCGGCTCATCACACCTACCTTCCCACACTCTAGGTGAAAGGGAGCATACCTTCCACCCCCAAGCTAGTCGGGTAGAGTCATATTGTGGCTACTTTCATTCACTCATATGTCTCGGTTACTCTTAGTTTTTCATGAGTTTTCTGATTATGCCATTACATAGAGGAGTGTCCATTTATTCTTCAAGTTTTAAATACTAAGGATTTTAGTCTCAACCTTAAAATTTTTCGATGTCTCGACAAGCAAAAATTCTTTCCTAAAAATTTTACTGATTACCTCAAGCAGAGACAACCTACAATCGTGTTTGTAAATTTTCAAAGACTCAGGCCTAGGGTTGGTTCCCTTCTTTAGACAGTCTTTAACAATAATTCTGGCGTAGGCAATCAAATTATGTATTCATCATTTGGCATCCCTAATTCTTTCCAAACAATATACTTACATGCTTATATCATGAAACCAAAATTTTCAACCAAATATCAACAATTGCTTTTTAACAAAGTATGTTATAATACCTCCCCCAAACTTGAGAGATGCATTGTCCTCAATGTATGAAAAACTAAACTAAATGTATCTATATGCAAATGCTAAAAAAAATTAAAATGTGATCTTACTATGATGGTGTGGCTTAACTGGACACCCTCGTTTGGCGTCGTTTAGGAGGAGGGACTCTCTGATCCTGAATCTACTATTACTATCGTCGAGGGGGTGATTTATAAACACAACCTACCGTTCTCTTGATGTGTCTCTTGGTGCTCGGGGCTCATGCTGGTGTTGGTTGTTCTTCAGTTGGAGTGGGTTATGTAGGAATTGGAGTTTGACAATGAGCTATTTTAGGGACTAGCGTTGCTTGACGGAAGGAGGAGAACTGAGGAATTCATTTGTGTCATCGTGGCCTTCCTCTGGTATAGGCGATACATGAGTGGCCAATGGTGGAACATTTGTAGGTACCTTTGGGGAGCATTCGGTGTCGAGGCTTGGAATGTGCTGCCGACAGCAGTGTGCTTCAGGATGTCATCGGGGAAAGATGGCAGATTATCATTTGTGATCGAGAGCAACTCCTTGAAAAAAGGCATTGAGTTGTGCATCCCATGCCTTTACATACCCAAAGAAGATCTCCATGTGATTTTCTAGGTGTTCGATCTTCTCATGCGTTTCTCGCGTGTACGTGACCACTGCTGCCATTTTGGACATTGCAACAGATTTTGCTTCTCTCTCCAAACCTTCATATGGACATTGTTATCAAAACTCATCAATTCTGACACTTTCTTCTTGGTGATTCCCTCGTTGGATTTGATGTAATCCTCAAATGGTTCCTCGGGGACCTTCTTTTTCCTACACAGAGTAGTTATCAAGTTAGGAAATAAGAGATTACCCAGTTTCTTTTGGCGCATTCATGAACTTGTTCGAAGATAAGTTGTCCAACATTGATTTTTCTCCCATGTATTATTGAGTGTAAAAGCATCAATCTTTTCACGAGCACGGTTGTGTTATGAGATGTTGGCATAGGTTTGTCTTTGAGAAAATAATTCCACAATTTTATAATCGGCTTAAGGGCTCGGCGATCGACCCTTTTCCTTGTTGACGCATTTCCCTCGAACTTAACCCACCGGAAATAAAGATATTCGAGTACTCCATCGTAAGTCTCTTGGTCTACCTCAGCCACAAACCTCTTATGCTGATCCTTCACTTTCCCCAACTTGAAATATCTGTTGAGTGATAAAGGGGAAAACGTAGGAGTTTCCCTTGACATACACGGTATGTTGGGATGGGTCTTCTAGATGAGCATAAAACTCTCTAACCATTGCCAGTGCTATGGCTTTAGGGTGGCGAGCAAACTTCTCCCAGTTGTGCTTTCGAACCACATCTATGACTTACGATCCGAATGGCTCTTCGTTCTCTGATGGGAAAACGAATCATTTTCCAAATATACTTGTTGTTCTCGGAGGTTC
Organism: Hibiscus syriacus; assembly: GCF_006381635.1. NCBI lineage: Eukaryota > Viridiplantae > Streptophyta > Magnoliopsida > Malvales > Malvaceae > Hibiscus > Hibiscus syriacus. The sequence goes on from NW_024061871.1 coordinate 103,225, forward strand.
TTGAATCGTGCCTCAACTTTGGCTGTTTGGAAATGCTCAAAGCTGGGTATTAGGGCTGTGTTTTTCTTCGATCTGGCCATGATACTTGTTGGTACAGTAAGTTTCATGGTGGCGATGGGGAAATTTTTGGAGGAAAATATTTTTTTGAAGTATAGAGAGAATGATGCACGATGATGAAGATGGGGTTGAGGTTAGTTTTTCTAGAAAGTAATAGGTGGTTTTTTCGGGGTAATTTGGTCAAAACAGGAGGGGAAAAGATTTTGCATTGATTACTTGATATTTGATTGGACGTAAAGTGGGGAGAAGATACTTTTCTTTTTATAATTTCCGCCCAAAGTTTTTTTACCCTAGGGTTTCTCTTCCTTTCATGCGTGAACTCTCTTCCCATGCTGCCATGTGTACTTTCCATGCCTACAATAAATAAATAAATCTGAAATAAAGTAAAACATATAATTGGTGCATAAAATAACTTAATTTATTTATGTACAAAATTCTATTTTCATTGCCTATGCAACAAATTTTGTTCAGGTAAGTAAGAAAATCTTGGGCATCATGTGATGTTGATGCCAGTTTGTCGCGCATGACTGGTGCTCATTTGTATTCCTTTAGTCTCTGGCCGTTCACCTTGAAAATGGATCCATCATTTCGGTTCTTGATTTTTATTGCTCCATTGTTATGAACTTGATGTACGATAAGGATCCTGACCATCGTGACTTTAGCTTGCCTGAGAATAATTTGAGTCGTGAATTATAGAGCAATACTTGTTGTCAAGAATAAAATTGCCTAGGTAATATTTTTCTTCATGACATGTTTTATTTTTTCTTTGTATAGGTGGACATTTTTGTAAGCGTAGGCTCAGAATTCATCCATTTCGTTCAGTTCCAAGAGTCGTCTTTCTCCAGCAAGCTGAGCATCCATGTTTAGTTTCTTGATGGCCCAATAAGCTTTATGTTCAAGTTCCACAGGCAAATGGCATTCCTTACCGTAAATGAGTTTAAACGGGGACATTCCAAGCGGTGTCTTAAATGATGTGTGATAGGCCCATAGTGCTTCATCTAGCTTTGGCGACCAGTCCTTTAGATTTAGGTTGACCACTTTCTCAAGGATTTGTTTGATTTCCCGATTAGAGACTTCAGCTTGTCCATTGGTCTGAGGGTGATATGCCATAGTTATCCGATGTCGCACTCTATGTCGTTTCAGGGCCTTGATAATTAATTTGTTATCAAAATGTGTGCCTTCATCACTAATGATTGTGCAAAAACTTTAGCACGATCTTGGAATCATTTTTAGGTGTTGCAATGACTTCAACCCACTTGGATACATAATCTACTGCCAAGAGAATGTACAGATCTCTAAAAGATGTGGTAAAAGGTCCCATGAAATCTATTCCCCATACGTCAAAAAGTTCAATCTCCAGAATGTTTGGCCATGGCATCTCATGTATTTTTGATATGTTCCTTGTTCGTTGGCATCTATCACATAACTTGTAGAATTTGTGTGCATATTTGAACAAGGTTGGCCAATAGAATCCGGATTGAAGAACTTTCGCCGTTGTTCTCATGCCACCAAAATGTCCTCCATAGGGTGACGAGTGACATTGAAGTAGAATTTCTTTGTGCTCTTCTTCTGGGACGCATCTTCTGATTATTTGGTCACCACATTGCTTGAATAGGAACGTTCATCCCAGTAGTAATGTCGCACATCATTCAAAACTTTTTCGGCCTTGGCTAGATAAGTCAGGAGACACAATACCATTAACAAGAAAGTTAACTATATCAGCATACCACGGCGCAACCGTGAGAAATAAAATTTTCTCATCAGAGAAATCATCTTGAATTTATGTTATGTCATGACAATCATTTTTGTTATCTAGTCTAGACAAATGATCTGCTACTTGATTTTTCGTACCATTTCTATCATTGACCTCTAAATCGAACTCTTGTAGTAAGAATATCCATCTGATTAGCCTAGGCTTTGCATTTTTTTATTGATCAAATATTTAATGTTAGAATGATATGTATACAATTACTTTAATGTCTATGAGATATGGCCTAAACTTATCGAATGCAAATACTACTACTAAAAGTTCTTTTTCAGTGGTGATATAGTTTATTTGTGCATCATTAAGAGTACGACTAGCATAGTAGATAACATGAAAGATTTTACTTTTCCATTGCCCTAGCACTACCCCAACTATGTAATCACTAGCATCGCACATGAGCTCGAAAGGTTCTTGCTAGTAAGTTGGAACAACGATTGGTGCTGCTGAAAGTTTTTTTTCAAATCTATAAAAGCGTTCAAACAATCATCAGTAAACACAAATGGTTGATTTTGTTGAAGTAAAAAACACAAGGGTTTTGAGATTTAAGAAAAATCTTTATGAACCGCCTATAGAAGCATGTATGTCCAAGGTAATTGTACACCTCTCACGTTGGTAGGTGGAGGTAGGTTTGCGATTACTTCCACCTTGGCTTTATCGTCTTCAATGCCTTGACAAGATATTTTGTGACCCAACACTATTCCCTCAGTTACCATAAAATGACATTTATCCTAATTTAGTACTAGGTTGGCTTCTTTACATCGTTTTAGTAATCTGGATAAATTGCCTAGACATTGGTTGAAATGGTCACATGAGACAGAGAAATCGTTCATACATATTTCCATGCACTCTTCCACCATATCTGAAAAAATGGCCATCATGCATCTTTGAAAGGTAACTGGGGCGTTATACAGCCCAAACGACATTCATCTAAATCCATAGGTACTATATGGACATGTGAAAGTAGTCTTTTCTTGATCCTCCGATGCTATGGCTAATTGATTATATCCTGAATACCCATCAAGGAAGCAATAAAAGGCTTTTCCTGCTAGCCTATCAAGCATTTGGTCAATAAAAGAGAGGAAAATAGTATTTTTTATGGCTTTATTTAGCTTCCTGTAATCCATACATATGCGCCAGCCCGTGACTGTTCTAGTAGTTAGGAGCTCGTCATGTTCACTTTTAACCAATGTCACACCACCCTTCTTTGGAACACACTGTACCGGACTGACCCACGAACTATCAGATATAGGATAAATCACTCCCGCATCCAGCCATTTTATGATTTCCTTCATGACTATCTTCTTCATGATCGGTTTGAGTCTTCTTTGTGGTTCCACCGAAGTACTATGGTTGTCTTCCAAATTGATATTGTGCATGCTTATGGTAGGGCTGATTCCCTTCAAGTCTACCATTATCCATCCGAGAACCTTTTTGTGTTGTGACAAAACATTTAACAAACTATTCTCCTATTCGGAGGTTAGATTGGCAGAAATTATCACTGGTAAAGTTTCATTACTACCTAGGTAGAAATATTTCAAATGTGATGGCAAGGTTTTAAGTTCCAATTTAGGTGCATGTCGTAAAGATGATTGTGAGGGGTTAACTTCATTAACATCTAAGGGTTCAAATTTCATACCTGATCTAGTATGAAGGAGACTAGATTGTTCATCTGACTTTGTTTCATACTCTGCCTTAGTGTCATTAGCAGGGAATCCGTTTTGTGCTTTATTCAGACTGTTGTTGCCAGGGATATAATTCTCAGAATCGTCTTCTAAAAATAATTTGCATGGGTCATGATTTTCTTATTTTTGCGTCATGATTATTTAGTCGTGGCATAAAGCATTGTATTCATCTAACTTTAAAAATTCATTGTGGCCAAAAATTGTATTTTCTTCCTCTTCTATTGAGTCCATGTCTTGAATGCATTGTCATTCTTCTAAATCGTTAACATATTTCATGGAGTTGAATACATTGATTGTGAAACTTTTCTCTCCTACCCACATTGTGAACTCTCCCTTTTCGCAATCTATTAGGATTCTTTCGGTGGCTAAAAAGGGTCATCCTAGGATGATATGTGCATTTTCATCGGCTTCGCAGTCCAAGATGAGGAAATCAACTGGAAATACAAATTTTTCCACCTTTACTATGACGTCTTTTATTCTACCCTCAGGCTGCACATAATACCGATCAACCAATTGTAGGATAACTATGGTTGGACAAGCGTGATACCTTTATAATTTAAAAAATATGGACTTTGGTATTAAATTTACACTTGATCCTAAATTTACACTTGGTGGGAGTTTGCTTACTGCAGTGCAGATTTCTGTTGCCGTGGCAACATTTTCTACATTCATTTTCTTTGTAATGATGTCTTTTAGAAACTTAGCATAGGAAGAAATTTGATCGATGGCTTCGAGTAAGGGCATGTTGATTTACAATTGGTCCAGAACATCAACAAATTTCTTGAACTGAATATCATCATTATGTTTCTTTAATCGTTGAGGGAAATATGGTGGAGGTCACTCAGTATCTGATATTAGTGCTAAGGAATCTCTAGCCTTGGCCATGAATTTCCCATTATCTGGATGATGTTTTTCTGAGCCTTCATCATTTTCATTCTCTTCGGGTGATTCATCTTGTTCCTCATTTTCAGCTCGATCCTCTTATTGTGCAGTGCCTTGGCAAGAATTGTTCAGCTGTTCTCCCCTAAACTTATCGGTTTAGTTAACCTGTGTTCTACTCCTTAGTGGAAGTGCACTGCATTGCTCCTTTCCGTGATGCTTAATGATTTCAGTATCACTAGGGAGATTTCCTTATGGGTGGGAATGCAATGCCGTGGCAATTTGACCCATTTGGTTCTCCAATGCTCTTAGAGATGAACTATGGCTTTGTAAAAGTGCAGCTTGGCTTTGTAACAAATTTCCTTGGTTTTTTATTGTTGAAGAATGCTCGTGCATCAGGGTCTTTGTAGAAGCCATAAAATCTTTGTCGAAGCCATAAATTCCAACAATGAAACTTCCAAGGAGTTAGAATTTGAGTTGGTATTAGAGGAAGAAGTTATACCTTTAGTGTTTTGTCAGGGCAGCTGATGATGTTGGTTTTAAAAATATTGATGGTCTGAGTTACTTTGCTATGGCCTATTGTAGTTTGCTGCTTGATTGTTATTGTCCCTTGATTACCCCATAAAAAATTCAGATGTTGTCTCTAGCCAGGATTGTACATATTTGAATAAGGGTTATTGTTGCTTCGGTTGTAATTTCCCACAAAATTGGTGGACTCATGGTTTTCTGGACATTCACTCTCATGATGGTTGCCGTGACAAAATATGCATGCATTGTGGGTTGCCTTGACTTCTCTTACCTCATTAGGTCGCTGCAAATTTTTTAACATATTAGTTATGGTATGTTAAAAAATTGAGCAGCTACTGAATCCTTACCCTTTATCGGTTACCAATCTTGTATTTAGGAATTGATAATCATTATTTGCTATCTTGTCAAGGATATCAAAGGGTTCCTCAGGTGATTTGTCAAGTAAGGTGCCATTTATTGAGGCATCCAACATCATTCGAGTGGGTGCATTAACTCTGTTGTAAAACATAACTACTTGAGTCCAGTCATGAAATCCATGGCTGACACACTTGAAAAGTTAACTTTTATAACTATCCCAACATTCGTACATTGATTCATCATCTCTTTAGCGAAAACTTACAATATCATTGCGAAGCTGTGTATTCATATTGCGTGGATTATATCAAAGTAAGAAACTCTTGCATAAATTTTCTCACGATTCCATTGAGCCTGAAAGGACTCCACTGAGCCAAGCTCTTGCTCCATCACGTAGGGAATAAGGGAAAAGTTTTAATTTAAGCACATCTTCATGCATTCCTTGTTGTCGGAATGAATCGCATACTTCAAGGAATGCACGAATATGTTGTCTAGCATCCTCATTAGGTGAACCACCAAATTGAACGATATAATTTAGCATGCTAAACATCACCGATTTAAGCTCAAAATGAGTTGTTTGTATTTCAGGTGGCACAATTCCTGGATTGAGATCATCAAAAATTGGATTCAAATGATCTCGTATTGCTTGTGGTCTTGTAACCTTAAGATTAATTGCTATATCAGGATCTTCTTGATCTCCCATGTTGTTGCCTTGTAATTGTAGTTGGTTTATATAATATCTGGTTCGTTGGTTACATCACCTTTGTCTGAATGAATGTTGAATTTTAGGGTTTGAATTGTTCCAATGGTTTACCAGCAGATCTCAGGGTAATGCAATAATAAAAACCTATAAAACAAAATGATAAAATACGTTATAGTAAGTAAATATAAGGTGACAAGAAAAACTTGTAATGACGAAAAATAAAAATTTCGTTAGTTGAAAATCCCTGGCAACGGCGTTAAAAACTTGATCGCTTGTAAATGTATATGCAAAGACAAACAATTCTGTGAAAGTATACACAATCGAATCAAGTAATAAAGGGTAAGTGAAGTATCGTCTCCTCAGGGATTGGTCGAAAGTTTTTAAGCTTCACCACAACCAGAACTAGTTGTCACAAGCTAATTCCTACTATCTTGTCAAACTAGAAAACTATTATTAATAAAGCAAGAAAATATTATAAAGTATTATTGAAGAAAAGTTTGGTCGAGACAAAATAAATATGCAGAGCTATCGAAGTAAAATAAATAAAGCAAAGAGAAACGTTGATTCAAATATATTTAAAACAACCTCACATATTTAGACTTATCACAGAGCACTCATGCTAATCTTTTGTATTGGCACGCAATTATTCAAAGTCCAGAATGAATTGTTATGAAAAGATTAAGCGGCCCGACATGATTACTAAGTATTCTTAGAGGGTTGCTATGGTAATACTACTCAACGTTAACTACAACCCTTGGTTTGTTAGACTGCTTTTGTAGCAATACCTCTCAGCGTAAACTATAGTCGTTGTCTATTCTACTTTAGCGTCTATCCCTTTTAGTCAATTGAAACCCGCTCCTTATCTCTAAGGTAGACAAGTTAAAACATCACCATCTCATATTTATTCCATTGTTCACATAGATCTATCTTAATTCTCTCGAATATAAGAATCAATATCTAGACAAAATGCAATCTCAATGCTCTTACATTGCCAAAACATGTTTCACCTAGACCCCAGACAATATCTCAAAGCTCTTACAGTGTTAAGGTAAAATATTCAAACAATGAACAAAACAATCATGAGAAGAATCATAATTCTAATTCATAAAGCAGAAAATAATTGTTTAGGCAAAACAAAGATTAACACCAAGTAAGACAGTTCATGGTGTTATAAAAAAGTTAACCAAGTATCATCGTTTTAATACAACCCCAAATACGTAAAAAAATTAAGAACAGAGGAAGAACAACTCCCAAAACCGGGGGCTCTGTCGTGACAATTATGATCAACACCATGCCTGACTTGGCGGTCAGCCTCTCTCAAGACCTGACCACCGCTTTGCTATAATCTGGCTATGGAGGACACCAAGGAAGGTCGGTTGGTAAACGGTGGGGAAGCACTGCAGTTACTCACTCACACTTCAAGTAAAGCTCTTCTAACTTCCTTACCTCCTTTCTTTGGCGGCTATGGCTGGGTATTTATAAAGGGAAATCTCCTAGGGTTTCGTATAAGTAAAAATTCCTTAAATACCCGTTATTGTCTTGTCCAGGCTTAAAAAGGAAAGTCAGCTGGCTGTTGTTAGAATCTTGTGGTCTTGCTTACACGTAGAGGAAGTCATACATCTGGCATGTGAAATAACGATTTTGTCATATCCACTTCAGACTTTCCACTTCATTCCATTGGCCCTTAAAATTGTGTTGTCGCGACTAAAATGTTCTTGCTCAGTAAATTTCTTGTACATACACAATCCACATAGACCATTTGTCCTTAGCAGCATCAGTCAAACCAAATAAAATTTTCCGAAGCAAAACTTATCTAGCACAAACAAATATAACCTAAATGCAACTAAATGCAACTAAAATATTGTGCATACTTTGTTTAGACGAGCAATAACTTAAACGAAAAGACTAGAAATTGAGTCTTTTTATAGAGTTATCAAACATATACGAGATGCGTAACTTCTTAGGCCTAGCAGGGTACTACCATCTCTTAAACAAGGTTTTCTCAATGATAGCGGTGCCATTAACCAAGTTACTGGAAAAGGGAGTTCCTTTCGTATGGAATAAGAAATGCCAAGAGTATTTTAATTAGTTGAAAGAAATCCTCACCCATGCTCCCATTTTGACTCAACAGGGATCGCATAAGGAGTTTACAGTGTTTATTGTTACGTTATTAAATGGTTTAGGATGTGTCTTGATGCAAGAAGGGAATGTAGTGGCATACGCATCTCGTCAGCTCAAGCCCCATAAGTGGAACTATCATACTCATTACTTGAAACTTACAGCAGTGATTTTCACATTAAAATTTTGGACACATCATTTGTTTGGGAAGAAGTGTTATATCCTTACAGATCATAAGAGCCTCAAATACCTACTTAGCCAGAAGGAATTAAACCTGAAGCAACGTAAGTGGATGGAATTATTAAAGGACTACAATTTTGTGATCGATTATTATCTAGGTAAAGCAAACATAGTTGTTGATGCTTTAAGCAGGAAGACTGTGGCATAGTTACGAGCCTTGCTAGCTCGTTTGAGTTTGCTGGACTCGGGTGGTTTGTTAGGTGAATTGCGGATTGAACCTAAGTTAGTGAGCGAAGTTAAGAGATTGCAGAGTACGAATAACTAATGTAAGACTCGAGTAGAACAATTTCTACGAGGTGAAGCACCATGTTTTGAGTTACGTAACGGGAGCGTACTATACTTCAGGGAGAGATTGTGTGTGCCATCGGATAGGCAGTTACAAGACAAGATCCTTCATGATGCACATTATAGTCCCCTTACAGTCCATTTGGGTAGTAACAAGATGTACCGAAAACTTCATCTATTGTATTGGTGGTCGGGCATGAAAAAAAGGGTGTCCAAGTTCGTCGCTAAGTGTTTAGTGTGTCAGCAAGTTAAGGCGGAACATCAGGTTCTCTCAGGATTACTACAATCGGTTCAGATACTGCAGTGGAAGTGGGAACATGTGATCGTGGATTTCGTAACATGTTTACCAATTACAAGATTTAAGCATGAAGCAGTTTGGGTTATAATAGACCGACTAACTAAATCTGCTTATTTTATTCCAGTTCCAATGGATTACACACTTAAGAGACTAGTTCAGTTGTATATCAATGAGATTGTGAGGTTGTATGGGGTTTCTACTTCGATCATATCTGACAGAGATCCATATTTGGTGGAAAGTGTTGCATGGAGCTTTGGGTACTAAACTACAATTAAGTATTGCCTTTCAGCCTTAGACCGACGGGCAGTCTGAGTGAGTTATTTAGATATTGGAATATACGCTTAGGTGCACTATTTTGGATCTTCAGGTAGTTGGGAAGATCACTTGCCTTTGGTGGAGTTTTCTCACAACAACATTTATCAGTCAAGCATTCAGGTGTCTCTGTACGAAGCTTTATATGGGCGCAAATGTAGGACTCCATTATGTTGGACGGAACTTAGTAAAGGACAAATCGTAGGCCCCAACTTAATTCGAGAGACCAAAGAGAAGGTTCTGATGATTCAAACCCGGTTAAGGGAGGTCTTCGACAAACATAGATCGTACGTCGATTTAAAGCACAAGGATATGAAGTTCATAGTGGGAGATAAGGTATTTCTCAAAATTTACCCATGGAAAAAAAACAAATTTGATTTGGGCATAAAGGTAAGTTGACACCACGATTCATCAAACTATACGAGATTTTAAAGAGAGTTGGGCTGGTGAAATATCATTTATCGTTGCATCTAGAGCTTGAACACATCCACAATGTTTCCATGTTTCCATGCTCAGAAGATACTGATCCGATCCATCCCATGTCTTACCTCTTGAACAAGTTGAAGTGAATTAGGATCTGACAGATGAGGAATAACTGATCAGGATCCTTGTTAGGGATGTCAAGGAACTGAGGAGTAAAAATATACCGTTAGTGAAAGTTTTATGGAGGTACCATGGTACAGAGGAACATGGGAGCCCGAAGAAAACATATAACTTTAGTATCTAAATCTATTATATTCAAGTAAATTTTGAGGACGAAAACTTTTTAGGAGGGAAGAGTTGTAACGTCCCGAATTCGGGCTAACCCGAGAGAGGCTTTAGATAAATTCATTATGTGCAAGGAAACTTGGGTCCAAGAGTTTTTTGTGTTTGGGCTTGTGTTGAGCTCACTAAGCCTTATGGAATGGTGCCTTTGATCATTAATCAAGAGTAAAGTGACCAAATGAGAAAATAACCCTTTTTTTTCAAAACAAGGCTGAATTTCCTTAATTGTTGGTTGATCGCTTGTAAAATTATATGCTAATGCAAGCAATTCTATGCAAGTATACACAATCGAATCAAGTAATATATGGTAAGTGAAGTACCATCTCCTCAAGGATTGGTCGAAAGTTTTTAAGCTTCACCACAACCAGAACTAGTTGTCACAAGCTTATTCCTACTATCTTGTCAAACTAAAAAACTATTAGTAATAAAGCAAGAAAATATTATAAAGTATGATTACAGAAAAGTTTGGTCGAGACAATAAATATGCAGAACTATCGAAGTAAAATAAATAAAGCAAAGACAAACGTTGATTCAAATATATTCAAAACAACCTCACATATTCAGACTTATCACAGAGCACTCATGCTGATCTTTTGTATTGACACACAATTATTCTAAGTCCAGAATGAATTGTTATGACATGCTTAAGCTACCCGACAGGATTACTAAGTATTCTAAGATGGTTGCTATGGCAATACTACTCAGCGTTAACTACAACCCTTGGTTTGTCAGACAGTTTTTGTAGTAATACCTCTCAGTGTAAACTATAGTCGTTATCTATTCTACTTTAGCGTCTATCCATTTTAGTCGATCAAAACCCGCTCCTTATCTCTAAGGTATACAAGTTAGAACATCACCATCCCAGGATCCATTCCATTGTTCACGTAGATCTATCTTAATTCTCTCGAATCTAAGAATCAATATTTAGACAAAAGGCAATCTCTCGACGCTCTTACATTGTCAATACATGTTTCACCTAGACCCCAGGAAATCTCTCGAAGCTCTTACAGTGTCAAGGTAAAATATTCAAACAACGAACAAAATAGTCATGAGCAGAATCATAATTCATCATTCATAAAGAAGAAAATAATTGTTTAGTAAAAACAAAGATTAACGCCAAGTAAGACAGTTCATGGTGTTATCAAAAAGTCAACCAAGTATCATCGTTTTAATATAATCCCAAATACATAAAGAGATTAAGAACAAAAGAAGAATAACTCCCAAAACCGGAGGCTCTGTCATGACAATTCTGATCAACACTGCGCCTGCCTTGGCGGTCAGCCTCTCTCGAGACCTGACCACCGCTCTGCTACAGTCTGGGTGTGGAGGACACCAATGAAGGTCGGTTAGTAAACGGTGGGGAAGCACTGTAGTTGCTCGCTCACACTTCAAGTAAAGCTCTTCTCACTTCATTCCCTCTTTTCTTTGGCGGCTATGGCTGGGTATTTATAAAGGGAAATCTCCTAGGGTTTCGTATAAGTAAAGAATCCCTAGATACCCGTTATTGTCTTATCCAGGCTAAAAAAGAAAAGGTGACTGTTTGTTGTCAGAATCTTGAGGGCTTGTGTTGAGTTAATCGATCAGATAAATCGGCCAAGAGGGAGTGATTTGGTAATTCAAATTTTGGGGGAAGCTTTGACAGAAAATTAAAAATATTTGCACAGCGATTTATAGTGGTTTGACTTTCTCAACCAAAGTCTACGTCTACTACCTTAGCTATCCACACTAAGAATTTTCCACAAATTCACTAATTTGTCTTTCTTTTGAGGACAAAGAGTAACCTTACAACTCCCTTAAGAATTTATACCCCAAATTCTTGAGAGCACTCTCTCCGAAAGAGAAACTTGAAAATTTTGCAAACTTACAGAAAAACCTCACAAGGTAGAATATTTGCACAATTCTATAACAAGGAAAGAACACTCAAAGATAAATACAATTAAGCACAAAGTGTGTTCTTGAAAGCAAAATGAATATTGAAAGGATTTTGTCTTGAATTGGTCAAAATTGATGTTTCATGCTTTCTCTCTTGTTTCTAACTTAATTCTTTTTCAATCATTTTCTTTTTAATCATCAATGGCTTCAAAAACTTGTTTAAATACACCTTGGGTGAATTCAGACCATTGGAAATAAAATTAGTGATAATAGAGCCGTTGTAGTGTGAAAATCCACTTGAAAAAACTGCTGGGAGCGTATGGGTATCGACACCCCTTCAAGGGGTATCGGTACTACATGTATAAAATTCAAATATTTCGACCGTTATAAAACCAATGGTATCAGTACCTCTCAAGGGGGTATCGATACTACTATATAAATAAGTACCGATACCTTTCATGGTATCGGTACCCATTTTGCATTCTGTTATTTCTCGGAGTCAAAATCAAATGAGGGGTATTGGTACCTTTCGGTTAGGTATCGATACCACTATATAAAGGGGTATTGATACCCTGTAGGGTATTCGTACATCTTTTGCATTCGATGTTTGAGGGGTATCGATACTCGTCAAGGAGGTATTGATATTTCCCTATTTAAAACTTAATTTTGACTCGATTATGGTTCAAAATACTTTGTAAAAATTGTTCCAAAAATATTTTAAGAGTGAAACACAAATTTTCATTTAAGTAAGGAGTAAAAGTTGATCTTTGAAAACTTAGAGTAATATTTTTTATATTTGTATAATTGAATCGAATATATAATTTTGATTTGAATATAAAATCTTAAAATTCATTAACACTTTTGTTATATCGAAATATCAAAATGTTTTCTCAACAATCTCCTCCTTTTTGATGTAACAAAACTTTTTAGAAATTTTAAGATTTTCTTTGAAAAATCATTTTGAAAATTACTCCACCTTACTATAACATTTCTCTCCCTTTTTGTTAGATCAAAAAGACCATATAAAACATTTAAACAAGTTTTTAAAGAAAATAGCCAATTGATTTAAATTGATATAGCTGCTAAGATCAAAGTTAATTGAAATATTAGCCATTAGTCCTCATAATCAATATTCATAAACAATATGCAATACGAATTGGTCATAATCGATCTAAAATGTAAATGATGCATAATCTAAGATAAAAATTCAATTTAAGTTCAAATACTAAATATCATTCATAATAAACAAACAAACCAAAATCAAACATCCAAAACAAATATCCAAACCAAATATTCAAAATCCATCCAAATCATTCAAAATGTTTTAACAATTTTTAAGATTATAATTCAACCCAAGAAAACTAGAAAGAGAAGTTCAATCATCCACCGGAGAATCTGGATCAAATCGATGTCCTCTAAGAAAAGCAACATCACTGGTTAGTGCATCGAGTCTCTCTCATCAACAACATTAAATCTATTTTCCATTGCTTCGCGGTGCGCAGTCAAATGGGACTCTAAGGATGTGAACCTCAAATCCAATGTCTCCATAAAAGACTAAAAGTATTGAGGCATTGAATTATCTTGCCTGGCTGGCTCGTCCTCGGTCTGGTTTACGGGATGGTCGAGATCCCATAGAATATCTTCTAGCTCTTGAGCATTATCCAGAGCCGAAGCAGCTCGTGAAGAGCTAGCACCCGGAGTTTTCTGTGTTGAGCAAACCTATTGGTCTTTGTCTCCAGACCATCCTAATTTTCGTAAAGATGTGAAATTGATTTGGGTGGTTAGAGGGATGACTACATCAAGCTCTACCTTAAGTTTGGATTTCATAAACATATTACTAAGTAGACATTCGTAAACTAATGTTTTAACATATTTCAAAGGAATATTGTTTACGGTTTCTATAAGTTCCCCAAAGATAATTTGAGGGAGATTTATTTTCTTATTTTATTGGATACAATGTATTCACCATAAGTCAAGGGCTCTAAGAGTGAAGTATTTTCCTTTGGATGGTTTGAACCACCAAGAGATGATAAGATGAAGGAAGCGTTCATGGTGCTCTAAAACACTCGTACTAGACTTGACTATATAAGGGAAGGCACTAAAACTCGCTCATTATCTAACCCTCGGTTATCTAGTCCAAATGCACTAGCTATATAGTCCGAGTCTATATTAATGTATTGGCCCAAGAGATAGGACCGAATACTCTCAGTTGCGGTTTGGGACTCGTTTTGCACACATACTGCATTAGAGTAGAAAATACAAACTAGTTGGTGATAAACAACTGGTTCAACCTTAAAAAATATCAGATTTCTATGATTTAAGGGTTTGGAGGTATTTAAATTTCATGTCTATCATAGCTTGGAGAGATGGGAAACACTCTTCCCTAATGTTATAAGACTTGAAATGGTTTACGAACCTAGAGTAGAGACCTCTACGGTTAGGTTCATTAAAACAAGAGTTTAGAATGGTCATCTCGGGTTCATTAGGGATAAGATTTTGTGGTGGAAAAGGATGTGGATTTGGAGGTGGGTTTGGAGGTAAGTTTGATCGACTAGAAGATGTCCTAGCTCGTTTAGACATGGTTTAAAAATCGGAATGGGATACCTGCAATTTAAAAACATATGTATACAATTAATCCCAAAACTCAATATTAGTCCTCAATATTCAAGGTTCTCTAACTTAGTTTCTAATGGACAATTTTGAAAACTATTTTGAAAAACTACGTTTGAAAAATTATAATGTATATAATTTTCATGAAAAACAACATAATTAAATCAAAAACAACCATTGTAATCAAAAACAATTTTTTTATTTTGAATTTAAAAAAACTGAAAATAGTGTTTTTGATAAAATTGGTTGTAGATTCTAGAGAAATACCATAATCTAAGAAATAACGATCACTAATTCGAACTAGAACTAACTAAAACTAGTCATATGTTCAAAAATCAATGAAATAGTATTTTAGAAAAGTTTACCTTGAAAAATCAGATTGAGATGGAATGTGGTGTTGTTTGCACGATTTTGATGATACTATCAGGATTATACTTTGGAGAACTAACGAATTTTGACTTGAACTTGTTGATTTGAGCAAAATGAAGAGTTTGGGGTTTTTAAAGGGCAAACGATAGGGTGTTTTGTATTTGAGAGTTTGGACAAAAATATGAAATTTTTGGGATTTTAAAGCCTAAACCCGACTAGGGGTATCGGTACCCATTGAGGGGTATCGATACACATTCAAGGAGGGTATTGGTCATGTATGAACATTATCGATACCTATTGAATCACTATCAATACTATGCTAGTTGTATCGATACCTATCAAGAGGGGTATCGGTACTGGGTGCCCAGTATCGATACCTGGTGAACAGAAATGTCAAAAATATGTATTTAAACACTTAGCAAGCAAAATAATCAGCATTAATGATGTTGGCAACTCATATCACCAAAATTAACTATGTTCAATCAATCAAATCTATCCTTAAATTTTATTTGAACGTATTATTAATTTTCATTAAAGATCATAAACTCCCCCTAACTATTAGCATAGAAGCCATTCAAAAATGTTAGTTTTATATGCATTTTTCATTTGCTAATTTAAAAGTGCAAAAATCATTTTAAACACTAAGTCAATGTAGGTCGGTTAAACCTAATTCTCTCCTAAGTGTCCAAAATCTTTGTTTATCCAAAGGTTTTGTAAAAATATCCGTTAATTGATGCAAAGTATCTACAAATTCTAGAACTACATCATCTTTTAAGACATGATCTCTAATGAAATGATGTCTAATTTCAGTGTGCTTAGTTCTAGAGTGTTGGATCAGTTTTTAGTGAGACAAATAACACTAGTATTGTCACACTTGATAGGAATGGTACCTACTTCAATTCCATAGTCTAAAAGTTGTCATTTTATCCATAAAACTTGTACGCAACAACTACCGGTTGAAATGTATTCTGCTTCAGTGGTAGATAATGCAACACTATTTTGTTTTTTTTGAAAACTAAGAAATCAACATATTTCCTAGGAAATGACAAGTACTGGAGGTGCTTTTCCTATATATTTTACATCCTCCATAATCCGCATCAGAAAAGGCATGCAAGCTAAAGCTAGAGTCTCTAAGATACCAAAGTCCTATACTATGAGTGTCCTTAAGGTATCTAAAGATTCTCATAATGGCTTGTAGATGTGATTCCTTAGGGCATAATTGAAATCTAGCACATAAGAAAACACTAAACATAATGTTCGGTCTACTTGTGGCTAGATAAATTAAAGAATCAATCATTGACCTATTTAATTTAACATCGACACATTTACCTCATTTATCTTTGTCAAGCTTTGTTGAAGAACTCGTAGGAGTGGCTTGGGGTTTCATATTCTTCAATCCAAACTTTTTGAGCATATCTTGAACGTACTTTGCTTGATTGATAAAGATTCCATCTTTCCTTTGCTTGATTTGGATCCCCTAGAAAAATGAAAGGTCCCCTATCATGCTCATCTCAAATTCACCTTGCATTAGCTTTGAAAATTCTTGGCAAAGAGCATCATTAGTAGAACCAAATATTATATCATCTACTTAAATTTGAACTACCAATAAATCTTTACCTTTTCTTTTTATAAACAATGTAGTGTCAACCTTCCCTTTTGAAAAACCTTTTTCAATTAAAAAGTTTGACAATCTTTCATACCAAGCTCTAGGAGATTGTTTTAAACCATATAGTACTTTTGTCAATTTAAAAACATGATTTGGAAATTTTGAATCTTCAAAACCAGGAGGTTGTTCCACATACACTTCTTCTTTTATAAAACCATTTAAGAATGCACTTTTAACATCCATTTGATATAATTTAAATTGATTGAAACATGCAAATGCCAACAACATTCTAATTACTTCCATCCTAGCTACAGGAGAATATGTTTTATCATAATAAATTCCTTATTCTTGAGTATACCCTTGAGCAACAAGTCTAGCCTTGTTCCTCACTATATTACCACTCTCATCCAGTTTGTTCCTAAACACCCATTTAGTACCTATAGTAGATTTATTACTAGGTCTTTTAACTAATGTCCATACTTTACTTCTCTCAAATTGATTTAACTCTTCTTGCATAGCCATAATCCAATTTTCATCGGTTAATGCTTCTTTAACATTTTTAGGCTCTATGCATGAGATAAATGCAACATAATTACAAATGTCCCTAAGAGAAGATCGAGTAGTTACCCTTTTCGATGGATCACCTAAAATCTTACCATCCTTTACATAGTTGTACTCTCTTAGGTATATGATTTCCCTTTCTTCAATGGTTAGATTCTTGAAAGCATCTTGAGTTTCCTCATCCTTCACTTCTTCCTTTGATGATGGTTTCCAACGTCATTTGCATTTATAATACCTACGTCATCATCAAACAATAATCCTTCCTCGGAAGGGGATTATTATCGAAAACAACATGGATATACTCTTCTACCACTAAATTTCTTTTATTAAATACATGATAAGCTTTAAAATTTAAGAAATAACGCAGAAAAATTCCTTCATCACTTTTAACATCAAATTTGCCAAGATTGTCTTAACCGTTGTTTAAAACAAAATATTTACATCCAAAAGGATGAAAATAACTAATGTTAGGCTTTTAATTTTTAAAAATTTCATATGGAATTGTCTTTAAAATATGCCTAATCATTACTCGGTTAATTACATAACAAGCGGTATTTGTGGCTTCGGCCCAAAAATATTTTGGTAAATTGTTTTCACAAAGCATGGTTCTAGCCATTTCTTCTAAAGTTCGATTTTTCCTCTCAACAACTCTATTTCGTTGAGGGGTTCTAGGTGCTAAAAAATTATGGCTAATCCCATTTAAATTACAAAAATCAGTAAATTCAAGATTTTCAAATTCAGTACCATGATCACCCCTAACACTTGAAATTGAGTAACCTTTTTCATTTTGGATTACTTTTGAAAAAGTGATAAAATTTTCTAATGCTTCATCTTTAGTACTTAAAAATAAAACCCAAGTAAATCTAGAATAGTCATCTACCAATACAATGGCATATTGTTTTCCACCCAAGCTAGTAGTTCTAATTGGCCCAAAAAAGATCTATGTGGATCAAACTAGTAGATACATCATTAATGGATTTAAAGGAAACTTTCTTTTGTTTTCCCTTTGAGCATGCATCACAGATTTTATCAAGATTAAACTTAAGCTTTGGCAAACCTCTTACTAAATTGCCTTGATTTAGTCATTATAAAACACTAATGCTTGTGTGTCCTAGTCTCCTATGCCATAACCAACTATCTTGTTCATCCTTGGAAACTAGGCATAAATTAGTCATATTTATAGAATCTAAATGTACCATATAAATGTTTCCTATTATATTACCAATAAGCATAATCAGATTAGATGCAATGTCAATAACTTTACAACTGTTTGTTTCAAACAAGACATTGTATCCTTTATCACATAATTGACTAATACTTAATAGATTATGCTTTAACCCATTCACATATAAAACGTTATGCAATGTTGATTATTGAGATTAAGTGCATGTGCATAAAGTTTTACAAAAATGTTATGCATTTTAAATTTTGATATCAATTGTCAGAGAGATATCATTTATAACTTGAATTACTTGCATAAACATTAAAACTTTATGGTCAAAATTTGTAAAATCAAATTATTTGATAAATTGATATCAACTGTTAGAGAGATATCATTACACTTAAAAAAATTGACCAAAATTTATTATGATGAACTAAAGTTATAAAAAATTACTAAAGATCTAAAATATTCATCATAAGGCATTTTTCAACATACATGAGATTAAAAATAAAACATAGTTATTTAAAATCAAAAGTTCATGCATGCATAGACTAAATGAGCAACCAAATAATAATAACATTAAGTTTAGAGGTTACTCATTCATTTTTCAAGTGTGGCTAGAACATTTGAATATATCTACTTTCACCACCATTGTTCCCACACACCTACAAGAGAAATTTAAGTAGATTTTGGTATCCAAATTTCTTTGGATCCTTTAGTGTTAGTGTCAATGCCCCTTGGTCCCTTGGGAATCCATACTTGTATAATTTTGAAATTTTTCCTTTCTTTAAAGGACAAGTATATTCCTTATGACCATGATAATGATAATGTGAACATTTTGTCATTATGGAACTAGTTGAATTATTTAAGATGGTTTCTTTTTCTTTTGTTAAGCCTTCAAGCTTAACTTTTATATCGAAATTTTCCTTTTCTATACTTTCAAACTTTATTTTTGAAAGCTCTAAATTCTTCTTCAATATTTCATTTTGATTCTCAAAATCTATTTTAGTTTTTAGAATAAGATTATTTAATTTGAAAATTTCTTTTTCAAAGTTTTCAGATTTCATTTTTGAAAGCTCTAACTCTTTTTTCAACATTTCATTTTGATTTTCAAAATTTATTTTAGCTTTTAAAAGAAGATAATTTTTACCTATAAATTTAGAAATCAATTTCTTATATGAGGAATTCATGGTCTCAAACTCTGAAAATAATTCATCGTAAGCATCTTGTAACTCATTAAAAGAATATGAATTTAATATATTTGAGTTTGAAGATACCTCGGGCTCTTCTAGAGCTAATAGAGACATCACCTTTGTTGGTTCTTCTTTTTTGTCTCTATAAATTTCCTCAAGCTTATCCCACAACTCCTTGGCATTTGAACAAGAAGAAACTTCTTTATAGATATTAGGATCAATTGCACAACACAACATGTGCATAGCCTTAGCATTTTTTAAGCTTTCTTTTGTTCTTGATCACTCCACTACTTTGCCTTCTTCGTAGGAGAATAATATCTTTTCTTGATATTATCCATGCACCAAGATCATTGGCTTGGATAAATACCGTCATTAATTTCTTCCAATGATGATAGTTTGTTCCATTGAAGTAAGGAGGCATGTCGATAGGTCGGGAGTCTTCCATGGAGAATGAGCCGGAAGTGGAAGTCATCTTTCTCGATTGTATATTAAATGTGTATAGCTTCTTCATGGATTATCTCAAGGATGTTAAGCCTTCTAACGAGTTAAGCTTTGATACCAATTATTGAGTTAATTGATCGAATAAATCGGCCAAGAGGGGGGTGAATTGGTAATTAAAAGTTTGGTGGAAGCTTTGACAGAAAATTGAAAATATTTGTACAGCGATTTAGAGTGGTTCGACTTTCTCAACCAAAGTCTACGCCCATTACCTTAGCTATCCACACTAAGGATTTTCCATAAATTCACTAATTTGTCTTTCTTTTAAGAACAAAGAGTAACCTTACAACTCCCTCAAGAATTATACCCCAAATTCTTGAGAACACTCTCTCCCAAAGAGAAACTTACAAATTTTGCAAACTTATAGAAAAACCTCACAAGGTAGAATGTTTGCACAATTCTAGAATAAGGAAAGAACATTGAAAGATAAATACAATTGAGCACAAAGTGTGTTCTTGAAAGCAAAATGAATATTGAAAAGATTTTGGCTTGAATTGCTCAAACTTGATGTTTGATGCTTTCTCTCTTGTTTCTAACTTGATTCTTTTTCAATCTTTTTTTTTAATCATCAATGACTTCAAGAACTTTTTTAAATACACCTTGGGTGAATTCAGACCGTTGGGAATCAAATTGGTGATAATAGAGTCGTTGTAGTGTGAAAATCCACTTGAAAAAGCTATTGGGAGTGTATGGGTATCGATACTCCTTCAAGGGGTAATGGTACTACCTGTATAAAATTCAAATATTTCGATCGTTATAAAACCAATGGTATCGATACTACTATATAAATAGGTATCGATACCTGTCATGTTATCGGTACCCATTTTGCATTTTGTTATTTCTCGGAGTCAAAATCAAATGAAGGGTATCGGTACATTTTGGCTAGGTATCAGTACCACTATATAAAAGGGTATCGATACCCTGTAGGGTATTCGTACCTCTTTCGCATTCGATGTTTGAGGGGTATCGATACTTGTCAAGGAGGTATCGATACTTCCCTATTCAAAACTTAACTTTGACTCTATTATAGTTCGAAATACTTCGTAAAAATTGTTCCAAAAATATTTTAAGATTGAAAAACAATTTTTCATTTAAGTAAGGTGTAAAAATTGATCTTTGAAAACTTGGAGTAATATTTTTTATATTCAAATAATTGAAATATCAAAATGTTAAGATCTTAAAATTCAATCTTAAAATTCATTAACACTTTTGTTATATCGAAATATCAAAATGTTTTCTCAACAGCTTGATTGCACGTGAAGGATGTCATACAACTGGCATATGACATAGGCGATTTCGTCATATCCGCTTCAGACTTTCCAGATAAACCTTGCCTTGGCGAGATAAATCTGCTCCTCACTTTCTTTTACTTCTCTATTCCATTGGCCCTTACAAATTATGTTGTCGACTGAAATGTTCTTCCTCAGTAAACTTCCTGCACATACACAATCCACACAGACCCTTTCTCCTAGCAAAATTAGTCAAACCAAATAAATTTTCCCGAAGCAAAATTTATCCACCATAAACAAATATAACCTAAATGCAACTAAAATGTTGTGCATACTTTGTTTAGACGAGCAATAACTTAAGTAAAAAGACTAGAAATTTAGTCTTTTTATGGAGTTATCACACCCCAAACTTAAGCTATTGCTTGTCCTCAAGCAATGTACAATAGCTAGAAAAAAAATTAAAATTGTCATAGCAAAGCAGTGTTAAGAAAATCATGTGGTTTGAGTTTTCAGCCCTCAGTAAAAAGTTATCCTCATCATGTTTGACTGTCATATCAGTCAAGTACCTTCCCTAGTTAAGATTCCTTGCTATTGTGTGTGTGTGATTGTAATCAGTCTATGCATTAACGTAATTACAAACTTAAAGTAAGTGCATATGGTATGTCAAGGCATCAAATTATTTGTCAGGCTTAGTCTCTACTCCTAGTTATTTATCAACTTTTTTGGGAATCAGCTTCTCACACCTACCTTCCCACACTCTAGGTGAAAGGGAACATACATTCCACTCCCAAGCTAGTCGGGTAGAGACATCATGTGACTACTTTCATTCACTCATATGCCTAGGCAACTCTTATTTTTTCATGGAGTTTTATCATTATGTCATTACATAGAGGGGTGCCCCTTTTATTCTTCAAGTTTTAAATACTAAGGAGTTTAGTCTCAACCTTAAAATTTTTCAATGTCTCGACAAGCAGAAAGGTCTTTCCTAAAAATATTATTGATTACCTCAAACAAAGACAACCTACAATAATGTTTGTAAATTTTCAAAGAATCATGCCTAGGGTTGGTTCTCTTCTTTAGACAGTCTTTAACAATAATTCTGGCCTAGGCAATCAAATTATGCATTCATCATTGGGCATCTCAAATCTTTTCCAAACAATAGACTTAACATGCTTATACATGACAACCAAAATTTTCACCCAAATATCATTGATTGCTTTTTAACAAAGTATGTTACAATACCTCCCCCAAACTTAAGGGATGCATTATCCTCAATGCATGAAAAACTAAACTACATGTATCTATATGCGAATGCTAAATTTTTTTAAAATATGATCTTACTGTGGTGGTGTGGCTAGACTGGATGCCCTCGATCGGTGTCGTTTAAGAGGAGGAGGACTCTCTGATCCCAAATCTACTGCTGCTATCATCGAGGATGATGGTTGAAGTACACAGCCTTCCGTTCACTTGATGCGTCTCTTGGTTCTCGGGGTTCGTGCTGGTGTTGGTTGTTCTTTGCTTGGAGTGGGTTATATAGGAACTGGAGTTTGACTCTGAGCTGTTTCAAGGACTGTCATTACGTGACGGACGGGGTACGGTACTAGAGCTTGCTTGGGTTAATTCGAGGCCGGAGTGAAATCTTCATCGGTGAATAAGTTGGGTGAAATCTCTTGAGTACTTTCGGAAGTAGAAAAGGAGGAGGATCTGAGAAATTCATTTGTGTCATCGTGGACTTCCTCTGGTATGGGCGATACATGAGTGGCTAGTGGTGGAACGTCTATGGGTACCTCTGGGGGAATATTCGGTGTCAAGGCTTGGAATGTGCTGCCGCCAGTACTGTGCTTCAGGATGACATCAGGGAAATACGGTAGATTATCGTTTATGATTGGGAGTAACTCTTTAAAAAATGAGTTGAGTTGTGTGTCCCGTGCCTTGACGTACCCATATAAGATCTCCATGTGATTCTCTAGGCACTCGATCTTCTCACGCGTTTCTTGTGTGCATGTGACTAGTGCTGCCATTCTGGCCGTGACAACAGATTTTGCTCATCTCTCTAAACCTTCATGCGGGGCATTATCATCAAAAGTCATCAATTCTGTCACTTTTTTCTTGGTGATTCCCTCCTTGGATTTTATGAAATCCTCAAATGGTTCCTCGAGGACCTTTTTTTCCTACACAGAGCAGTTATCAAGTTAGGAAATAAATAATTACCATGTTTATTTTGGCGCATTCATGGATTTGTTCGAAGATGAGTTCTCCAACATTGATTTTTCTCCCGTGTATTATTGAGTGTAAAAGCATCAGTCTTTTCACGAGCATGTTCGTGTTATGAGAGGTTGGTATAAGTTTGCCTTTGAGAAAATGATTCTAAAATTTTACAACCGGCTTAAGGGCTAGGTGATCACCCTTTTCCTTGTTGGCGCATTTCCCTCAAACCTAGCTCACTCGAAACAAAGATCTTCGAGTACTCCATCGTAAGTCTCTTGGTCTATCTCAGCCACAAACCTCTTATACTGATCCTCCACTTTCCCCAACTTGAAATATTTGTTGAGTGCTGAAGGGGAAAACCGTAGGAGTTTCTCTCTAACATACACGGTGTGTTAGGATGGGTCTTCCAGATGAGCGTAAAACTCTCTGACCATTGTCGGTACTATGACTTTAGGGTGGCAAACAAACATCTCCCAATTTTTCTTTCGAACCACATCCATGATCTCCGGTCCGAATGGCTCTTCGTTCTCTAATGGGAAAACGAAACTATCTTTTAAATATACTCGTCTTTTTTTTTAGGTTCTTGAATTATACTTCAACTTTGGCTGTCTGGAAACGCTCAAAGCTAGGTGTTGGGGCTGAGTTTTTCTTCGATCTGGCCATGATACTTGTTGGTACAGTAAGTTTCACGGCGGTAATGGGGGAAAGTTTTGGAGGAAAATATTTTTTGGAAGTAGAGAGAGAATGATGCACGATGATAAAGATGGAGTTGAGGTTGGTTTTCTTGAAACGTTAATGGGTGGTTTATTCGGGGCAATTTGGTCAAAACAAGAGGGGAAAAGATTTTGCATTGATTCTTGATATCTGATTGGACATAAAGTGGGGAAAAGATATTTTCCCTCTTTACAATTACTGCCCAAATTTTCTTTTCCCTAGGGTTTCTCTTTATTTCATGCGTGAACTCTCTCCCCATGCTGTCATGTGTA
Organism: Hibiscus syriacus; assembly: GCF_006381635.1. NCBI lineage: Eukaryota > Viridiplantae > Streptophyta > Magnoliopsida > Malvales > Malvaceae > Hibiscus > Hibiscus syriacus. The sequence goes on from NW_024061871.1 coordinate 127,505, forward strand.
CTTTGCATGCCTACAATAAATAAATAAAACTGAAATAAAGTAAAACATATAATTGGTGCATAAAATAACTTAATTTATTTATGTACAAAATTCAAATTTTCGTTGCCTAGGCAACAAATTTTGTTCAGGTAAGTAAGACAAACTCTTTGGCATCAAGTGTTGTTGATGCCGGTTTGTCGCGCATGACTGGTGCTCCTTTGTATTCCTTTAGTCTCTGCCAGTTCACCTTGAAAATGGATCCATCATCTCGGTTCTTGATTTTTGTTACACCATTGTTATGAACTTGATGTACGATGAACAGTCCTGACCATCGTGACTTTAGCTTGCCTGGGAATAATTTGATTCGTGAATTATAGAGCAATACTTGTTGTCCAGAATAAAATTGCCTATGCAATATTTTTCTGTCATGCCATCGTTTTGTAAGCGTAGGCTCTGAATTCATCCATTTCGTTCAGTTCCAAGAGTCATCTTTCTCCAGCAAGCTGAGCATCCATGTTTGATTTCTTGATGGCCCAGTAAGCTTTATGTTCAAGTTCCACAGGAAAATGACATTCTTTACCGTAAACAAGTTTGAACGGGGATATTCCAAGCAGTGTCCTGAATGTTGTGCGATAGGCCCATAGTGTTACTTCTAGCTTTGGCGACCATTCCTTTCGATTTGGGTTGACCAATTTCTCAAGGATTTATTTCATTTCCTGATTAGAAACTCCTGTTTGTCCATTAGTCTAAGGGTGATATGCCATAGCTATCCGAAGTTGCACTCCATATCGTTTCAGTGCCTTGGCAATTAATTTGTTATCAAAATGTGTGTCTTCATCACTAATGATAGCTCGTGGTGTTCTAAAATGTGTGAATTTGTTCTTGTGCAAAAACTTTAGCACTGTCTTGGAATCATTTTTGGGTGTTGTAATGGCTTCAACCCGCTTGGATACATAATCTACTGTCAAGAGAATATACAGATCTCCAAAATATGTGGGAAAGGGTCCTATGAAATCTATTCCCCATACGTCAAAAAGTTTAACCTCCAGAATGTTTTGCCATGGCATCTCATGTCTTTTTCATATGTTCCCTATTCGTTTTCATCTATCACATAACTTGTGGAATTCGTTTTTATCTTTGAACAAGGTTTTCCAATAGAATCCAGATGGAAGAACTTTCACCACTGTTCTCATGCCACCAAAATGTTCTCCATACGGTGACGAGTGACATTGGAGCAGAATTTCTTTGTGCTCTTCTTCTGGGACGCATCTTCTGATTATTTGGTCTCCATATTGCTTGAATAGGAATGGTTCATCTCAGTAGTAATGTCGCATATCATGTCAAAACTTTTTTCAGCCTTGGTTAGATAAATCAGGAGGCACAATACCATTAACAAGAAAGTTAACTATGTCAGATACCACGGCACAACTATGACAAAGAAAATTTTCTCATCAGGGAAATCCTCTTGAATTTATGTTATGTCATGACAATCAATTTTGTTATTTAGTCTAGATAAATGATTTGCTACTTGATTTTTCGTGCCCTTTCTATCATTGACCTCTAAATCGAACTCTTGCAATAATAATATCCATCTGATTAGCCTAGGCTTTGCATCTTTTTATTGATCAAATATTTAATGGCAGAATGATCTGTATGCACAATTACTTTAGTGCCTATGAGATATGATCTAAACTTATCGAATACAAATACTACTGCTAAAAGTTTTTTTTCAGTGGTGGTATAGTTTACTTGTGCATCATTAAGAGTATGGCTAGCATAGTAGATAACATGAAATATTTTACTTTTCCATTGTCCTAGCACTGCCCCAACTGCGTAATCACTAGCATCACACATGAGCTCGAAAGGTTCAAGCCAGTCAGGTGGAACAACGATTAGTGATGCTGAAAGTTTTTTCTTCAAATCTGTAAAAGCATTCAAACAATCATCAGTAAACACAAATGGTTGATTTTGTTGAAGTAAAAGACACAAGGGTTTTGAGATTTGAGACAAATCTTTTATGAACCGCTTGTAGAAGCATGTATGTCCAAGGAAACTTCCTAGAGCTCTCACGTTGGTGGGTGAATGTAGGTTTGCGATTACTTCCACCTTGGCTTTATCGACTTTAATGCCTTGACAAGAAATTTTGTGACCCAACACTATTCCCTTGGTTACCATAAAATGACATTTCTCCCAATTTAGTACTAGGTTGGCTTCTTCACATCATTTCAGTACTTTGGATAAATTGTCGAGACATCGGTTGAAATCATCACCTGAGATGGAGAAATCATCCATAAGTATTTCCATGCACTCTTCCACCATATCTAAAAAAAATGGCCATCATGCATCTTTGAAAGGTAGCTTGGGTATTACACAGCCCAAATGCCATTTGTCAAAATGCATAGGTACTATATGGACATGTTAAAGTAGTCTTCTCTTGATCCTCCGATGTTATGGTTATTTGATTATATCCTGAATATCCATCAAGAAAGCAGTAAAATGCTTTTCCTGCTACCCTATCGAGTATTTGGTCAATAAAAGGGAGAGGAAATGGTCTTTCATTGTGGCTTTTTTGAGCTTTCTGTAATCCATACATATGCGCCAGCCCGTGACTATTCTAGTAGTTAAGAGCTCGATATGTTCACTTTTAACACTTTCACACCGCCCTCTTTGGAACACACTGCACCAGACTAACCCATGAACTATCAAATATATGATAAATCACTCATGTATCTAGTTATTTTATGATTTCCTTCATGACTACCTTGTTCATGATTGTGTTGAGTCTTCTTTGTGGTTCCACCGAAGTACTATGGTTATCTTCTAAGTTGATCTTGTGCATGCATATGGTAGGGTTTATTCCCTTCAAGTCTACCATTTCTCATCCGAGAGCCTTTTTGTACTGTGACAAAACATTTAACAAACTATTCTCCTGTTCGGAGGTTAAATTGGCAGAAATTATTACTGGTAAAGTTTCATTACTACCTAGGTAGGCATATTTCAAATATGATGGCAAGGTTTTAAGTTCCAATTTATGTGCATCATGTAAAGATGATTATGGGGGGTTAACTTCATTAAAATCTAAGGGTTCAAATTTCGTACATGATCTAGTATGAAGGAGACTATATTGTTCCTCTGACTTTGTTTCATACTCTGTCTTGGTGTCGTTAGCAGGGAACCCGTTTTGTGCTTTATTCAGATTGTTGTTGCCATGGCCATAATTCTCAGAATCGTTTTCTGAAAATAATTCGCCTGGACCATGAATTTCTTATTTATGTGTCGTGGTTATTGGGTCGTGGCACAAAGCATTGTATTCATCTAGCTTTAAAAATTCATCGTGGCCAAGAATTATATTTTCTTCCTCTTCTATTGAGTACATGTCTCTAATGCATTGCCATTCTTTTGAATCGTCCACATATTTCATGGAGTTGAATATTTTTATTGTGGCGCTTTGCTCTCTTACCTGCATTGTGAACTCTCCCTTTTCGTAATTTATTAGGATTCTTCAAGTGGCTAAAAATGGTCGTCCCAGGATGATAGGTGCGTTTTCATTGGCAACACAGTCCAAGATGAGGAAATCAAATGGAAATACGAATTTATCCACCTTTACTATGACATCTTCTATTCTGCCCTCAGGGCGCACATAAGACCGATCTGGTAACTATAGGATAACTGTGGTTGGACAAGCATGATACCTTTCTAGTTTAAAAAATATGGACTTTGGTATCAAATTGACACTTGATCCTAAATTAACGAGAGCTCGTCCTACAAAGTTATTACAAATTGAACATGGTATTATAAAATTGTCAGGGTCTTTTTGTTTTGGTGGAGGTTTCACATTATCTATTATTGGTGCTGAGGAATATTTAGCCTTAGCCATGAATTTCCCATTATCTGGATGATGTTTTTCTGAGCCTTCATATTTTTCCTTTTCTTCGGGCGATTCATCTTATTCCTCATCTTTAGCTCGATCCTCTGGTTGTGTAGTGCCTTGGAAAAAATTGTTCAGCTGTGATCCCCTAAATTTGTCATTTTGGTTAACATGTGTTCCACTCCTTAATGTAAGTACACTGCATTGCTCCTTTCTGTGATGCTTAGTGATTTCAGTATCACTAGGGAGATTTCCTTGTGGGTGGGAATGTAATGCTATGGCAATTTGAGCCACTTGGTTCTCCAATGCTCTTAGAGATGAACTATGGCTTTGCAAAAGTGCAGCTTGGCTTTGCAACAAATTTCCTTGGTTTTTTACTGTTGAAGAATGCTCGTGCATCAGGGTCTTTGTATAAGCCATGAAATCTTTTTTCGAAGCCATAAATTCATGCAATGAAACTTCCAATGAGTTAGAATTTGAGTTGGTATTAGAGGAATAAACTATACCTTTAGTGTTTTGCCAGGGCAACTGATGATGCTGATTCTGAAAATGTTGATGGTCTGAGTTACTCTACTGTGGCCTATTGTAATTTGATGCTTGATTGTTATTGTTCCCTTAATTGCCCCATGAAAAATTCATATGTTGTCTCCAGACATGATTGTACGTATTTGAATAGGGGTTATTGTTGCTTTGATTATAATTGCCCATAAAAATGGTGGACTCATGGTTTTATGGACATTCACTTTCATGATGGTTTCCATGACAAAATATGCATGCAATATTGGTTGCCTTAACTTCTCTTACCTCATTAGGTCGCTGCAAATTTTTTAACGTATTAGTTATGGCAGAAAGTTGAGCATCTACTGAATCCTTACCCTCTAATTCTTATGCTCCAGATACTTTTCTGTCGGTTCCCAATCTTGTATTTGGGAATTGATAGTCATTATTTGTTATCCTGTCAATGATAACAAAGGCTTCCTGAGGTGATTTGTCAAGTAAGGTGCCATTTGCTGAGGCATCCAACAACATTTGACTAGGTGCATTAACTCTGTTGTAAAACATCTCTACTTGAGTCCAGTCATGAAATCCATGGTTGACACACTTGTGAAGTAAACTTTTATACCTATCCCAACATTCTTACATTGATTCATCATCTCCTTGGCGAAAACTTACAATATCATTATGAAGCTGTGTCTTCATATTGGGTGGATTATATCGAAGTATAAAACTTTTTCATAAATCTGCCCACGATTCCATTGAGCCTGAAGGGACTCCACTGAGCCAAGCTCTTGCTCTATAGCGTAGGGAATAAGGGAAAAGTTTTAATTTAAGCACATCTTCATGCACTCCTTGTTGTCAGAATTAATCGCATACTTCAAGGAAGTCACGAATATGTTGTCTAGCATTCTCATTAGGTGAACCACCAAATTGACCGATAGAATTTAGCATGTTAAACATCACTGGTTTAAGCTCAAAATGAGTTGCTTGTATTTCAAGTGCCACGATGCCTGGATTGAGATCATTAAGAATTAGATTCAAATGATCTCGTATTGCTCGTGGTCTTGCAACTTGAAGATTAATTGCTGCATGAGGATCTTCTTGATATCCCATGTTGTTGTCTTGTAATTCTAGTTGGTTTATATACTATCTAGTTCGTTGGTTACGTCGTCTTTGTCTAAACGACTGTTCAATTTCATGGTCGAATGGTTCCAATGATTTACCAGCAGATCTCAGAGTCACGCAATAATAAAAACCTGCAAAAGAAAATAATAAAATACGTTAGACTAAGTAAATATAAGGTGTCAAGAAAAACTAGTTATGGCGAAAAATAAAAATTTTGTCAGTTGCCAATCCCTGACAACGGTGCCAAAAAATTCATCGCTTGTAAATGTATATGCTAAGGCAAATAATTATGTGCAAGTATACACAATAGAATCAAGTAATATAGGGTAAGTGAAGTATCGTCTCCTCAGGGATTGGTCGAAAGTTTTTAAGCTTCACCACAACCAAAACTAGTCGTCACAAGCTAATTCCTATTATCTTGTCAAACTAGAAAACTATTAGTAATAAAGCAAGAAAATATTATAAAGTATGATTACAGAAAAGTTTGGTCGAGACAATAAATATGCAGAACTATCGAAGTAAAATAAATAAAGCAAAGATAAACATTGATTCAAATATCAAAATAACCTCACATATTCAGACTTATCACAGAGTACTTATGTTGATCTTTTGTATTGACACACAATTATTCTAAGTCCAGAATGAATTGTTATGACATGCTTAAGCTGCCCGAAAGGATTACTAACTATTCTTAGACGGTTGCTATGACAATACTACTCAACATTAACTACAACCCTTGGTTTGTCAGATTGTTGTTGTAGCAATACCTCTCAGCATAAACTATAGTCGTTGTCTATCCTACTTTAGTGTCTATCCATTTTAGTCGATTGAAACTCGCTCCTTATCTCTAAGGTATACAAGTTATGAACATCACCATCCCAGATCCATTCCATTGTTCACGTAGGTCTATCTTAATTCTCTCGAATCTAAGAGTCAATATCTAGTCAAAAAACAATCTCTCGATGCTCTTACATTGTCAAGACATGTTTAACGTAGACCCCAGGCAATCTCTCGAAGCTCTTATAGTGTCAAGGTAAAATATTCAAACAATGAACAAAATAGTCATGGGCTGAATCATAATTTATCATTCATAAAGCAGAAAATAATTGTTTAGGTAAAACAAGGATTAACACCAAGTAAGACAGTTCATGGTGTTATAAAAAAGTCAACCAAGTATCATCGTTTTAATATAACCCTAAATACATAAAGAGATTAAAAATAAAGGCAGAACGACTTCCAAAACTAGGGGCTATTTCGTGACAATTCTGATCAACAACGTGCCTGTCTTGGCGGTTAGCCTCTCTCGAGACCTGACCACCGCTTTGTTATGGTCTGGGTATGGAGGACACCAAGGAAGGTCGGTTGGTAAATGGTGGGGAAGCACTGCAGTTGCTCGCTCACACTTTAAGTAAAGCTCTTCTCACTTCATTCCCTCATTTCTTTGGCATCTATAGCTAGGTATTTATAACGGGAAATCTCATAGGGTTTTGCATAAGTAAAGATTCCCTAGATACCCGTTATTGTCTTCTCCAGTCTAAAAAAGAAAAGATGGCTAGCTATTGTTAGAAGCTTGAGGGCACGCTTGCACGTGAAGGAAGTCATACATTTGGCATGTGACATAGGTGATTTCGTCATATATGCTTCAGACTTTCTAGATAAACTTTGTCTTGGCAAGATAAATCTGCTCCTCACTTTTATTTACTTTTCTATTCCATTAGCCCTTACAAATTATGTTGTCGCGACTGAAATGTTCTTCCTCAGTAAATTTCCTACACATACACAATCCACACAGACCCTTTCTCCTCAGCAGTATCAGTCAAACCAAATAAATTTTGTCGAAGCAAAACTTATCCACCACAAACAAATATAACCTAAATGCAACTAAATGCAACTAAAATATTGTGCATACTTTGTTTATACGAGCAATAAATTAAGTCAAAAGACTAGAAATTGATTATTTTTATGGAGTTAACATTGGTGATCTTACATCTAAACACTACATCTCTTTTTAACCCCAACATTTATCTCATCTCCTCTATTTATTCTTCTTTCTCTTCCGCTCAAACCAAGAAAATGTTCAAACTTTTTAGTTCTGCAAGTCCATTTTAGAAATCTAAGGTAATAATCATGAACTACTCATCTCAATCTTCAAATGAAGCCCTCGATTGCAAGTTTTAACTTAGTTTCCCAAGAAACGAGTTTTAGTGGGGTTTATGAAATCCTAAGTTATGGTATGTTTTGTGAGATTTGATTCGTAGGAAAACATTTTCAGCTTTGTTCTAAGGCTTAAAATGAGCTAACAACTCATTTAAACATGTGTTAAATAGTGCAAGAGAAAGCGAAGATCTCAAAGGCTAGAGGCAAGGAAAAGTTAATCCTTCGGTGATTTGGGAACATTTTTCAATCGCCCAGCTTCAAGGTAACACAATTCTAACTTGTCCTTACCACATTTAGGTCATTTATTTATGCATATATGGTACGTTTAGCTCATAAAGCATGCTAGAGTAAATTCATGGTGAATTATGCATTTTATGTTTGCAAGAATGAAAAATGGTACCTTTTGACCTCTAAGACCTTAAACAAGTCATCAATAACCTTTTCTAACCTTACGAGAGTGAATGGGTGAATCTTAGATGAAATTTTGTACTTAAAACAAGGAATTCTGGGTTGCAAGATTCAAGGGTCAGTATCGATACTCCCTCAAGGGGTATCGATACTCATGGCCTGGTTTCGATACTCATGGGGTGGTCTCAATACCGATGACAAGTTTAGGATTCTAGTAGCTATTTTTGGTACTGATACTCATGGGAGTATCGATACCCAGGGGTAGATTATCGATACTCCCCATAAGAGTATCGATATTCCCCATAAGAGTATCGATACTCCCCATAAGAGTATCGATACTCCCTATAAGAGTATCGATACTCCCCATAAGAGTATCGATACCAAGACATTTTCAAAACATCGAATCCATTTTTGGTATCGATACTAAGGTGAGTATCGATACCCCAGGGGGCCAATATCGATATTGTGGGCACAGTATCGATGCCCTCGTTGATTTTCGGGCAATTTGGGTGCTTGGGTTTGAGTGTTTTGAGATCTTGGAAACTCAAGATATTAGATAAAAGTGGAAACAAACGTAAAACCAAAAATACAACTAGAAATCAAACAAGTTAGGGTGACATAAGACTCTTTGACGCTCAGGAAATAGTCAAGAGACCCGAGTTACTCTATCTTTTTTATGATCATCTTTTGGTTGTGAATATCTGGATATTGTCTGTTTGGTACGCTCCCGATGCACATAAATTTCGGGTAGTACTGGTACAAATTCTTATGCACGTAAATTCCATAATTGTACTTTATGCTCGGCTAGGTCCAAAGTTTGAGTTTTCGATGCATGTAAATTTTGGTCCTCACCCTTACCTCTCGGGTATCCGAGATAGACTAGGGCTATAAGTTTCGATGCATGTAAATTCTGATGCTTACTCCAAAACTAACCCCTGCCAGATAGGCTAGTGTGTCGTTCGAGATTCATGTGAATTCCTCCGACTACACCACTTGGCCTATCTCATGTTTATTATGTACTTTTGCATGTTTATGGCTTTGTATACTGGTATGTCCATGAAATGAATACATGTAGTATTGCATAGTTATTCTTGTGGCACTGAGTTTGTGAGCTCAGCGTATGGAATGTGTTTTCGTGCATAGGTTAGTAGGGGAATCGATGAGGAGCCTATCGCATCAGTACATTCTAGACCAGACATTTTGTAGAGTATGTCTTAAGTATTCATTTAGAGGGCATGTATTCATGTGGACCTTATATTCGTCCGAGTCATAACTCTATTGATTTAGTCCATTGGTAAAATTTTGTACTAATTTGGGAGAATCCCCTATTTTGTGTACACAATGATTTATGGTTTTTATGAAATATTATGATACACATATATTAATGTTTTGGTAAATGTTTAAAAGAAATTTTGGGTTGACCATTTCGGTAGTCTCGTGCGACGTTGTAATCCATGGATCTTCGAGTCATACTGGATTAAGGCGTTACATTCGTGGTCAAGTAAATATTGTTTTTTTTCGAGTGTTGTGAGGGTGGTAACGCTTCCTCACACTTAACCGTAACCCCAAACTCAATTATAGTTTTCATAGACCTAAACATTTTTGTGTTCCAATCTCACCTTAAACTAATTGGTGACGACTCCCATCATCTTTTCAAAAAATCGAACCTAAATTTTGATTTTGTTAAAAAATTAGTATCGAAAGTGCCATATTGATGATTTTGTTCCCATCATTGGGGGCAGAACGATGACCCCTTTTCTTTAGGTTAAAATGACGATACTATTTTTGAATTATGAACCTCAATTATTTAGCATTTAGAAGCCTGAATTTTTAACTATTGCAAATTTTAAAATTTCAACATATTTATGAATTCCAGTAAAAGGTGAAATACCCATGGTGAGAGCATAAATTATGGAGCAAAACTTAAGCCTAACAAGAAGCAAAACCCAAATAATAGGGATTGAAATTGTGTGAATGATGTGAAAAGTTCGTCGATGTTTAACCGAAGAAACAGAGGGTGATGGGAGAATGTCTAAACAGACATACGCCATCAAAAGATTAATCTAGAAAACAATGATACTGGCTAAAAGTTGACAACCAAACAGGCAAAAAATGAAAATAAAGAACAAAAGAAGACAACAAGGAATGATCACTCTTCCCCTAACAATGCAAACAAAATCATCACGAGGCTACAGAACCACCACACCATTGCAGACTTTCCTAAAATTTTAAGATATAACAGTACTAATTCACCAACGGTGGTCATTCGCTAGAGAAAAATGAAAAAGATGACTAACTAGCGGAAAATAATAGTAAAAGATGAAATACAGATTACTGACCGTAAACTTCTGTTAAAGTGAATAAAAATTATTACCACGTGACGCTAAACTATTGGGGTGAATTCACGAGATAATGTTCTCGATTTTTTTTTTTCACGATATGGTGCACATCCCAGATTAATTGCTGGAATGGGGTGAATTCTACAGTGATGCCATAGGACGCCATGCAATCCAGGCGACCTTGTAGGACGCCATGCAATCCAGGCGACATACGGGAACATACGAGCCAATGGTTCTGGTTCTCCCCATGCATACGAGCCATACGAGTGCGAGCCATGCGAGGTGGCCATGCAGTGGAATAGAGAGGTCGTTCTCCCCATGCGAGGTCCCCATGCATACGAGCCATACGAGTGCGAGCCATGCGAGGTGGCCATGCAGTGGAATAGATGCATACGAGCCATACGAGTGCGAGCCATGCGAGGTGGCCATGCAGTGGAATAGAGAGGTCGTTCTCCCCATGCGAGGTCCCCATGCATACGAGCCATACGAGTGCGAGCCATGCGAGGTCCCCATGCATACGAGCCATACGAGTGCGAGCCATGCGAGGTGGCATGCAGTGGAATAGGGTGTAGGTCGCCATGTAGTCCCGGCGACCTTATAGGTCGCCATGTAGTCCCGGCGACCTTATAGGTCGCCATGTAGTCCCGGCGACCTTATAGGTCGCCATGTAGTCCCGGCGCCATTCCCATCATCCATTCACATGCAGCCCCATCATCCATTCACATGCAGCCCCATCATCCATTCCTTCACGTGTGCATGCTGCATGCCTACGGCTCCCAATGAAACCATGTGAACCATTGCTGCATGCATGTGAAATAATTGGTACAATAATTGAAGCTGCAATTGTACAATTATTGGTGAAATAATTAAGGCAGTCGGTTGGTGAAATAATTGAGGCAGCCGGTTATAAAAGAAAGAAAGAAAGGGAGAAGAGATTGTAGAAGAAAGGGAGAAGTGATTGCCATCGAGAAAGAAAGAAAGGGAGAAAGGAAAGAAAGAAAGAAAGGGAGAAAGGAAAGTAAGAAGAATTCGAAAGGGAGATAAGGTAAATTTTTTGTATTTAAATTAGTTTATTATTATAAATGTTTAATTTGTTAGTTTAGGGTTTAGGGTAAAACAAAAATCAGCTAATTAGTTTGTTAGTTTAGGGTTTATGATTGTTAGTTTAAGTTATAGTATACATAAATTAAAAATATTTAATTAGTATATGTTTGATAGTTATATAGTTAAAAAATAATTAATTAGTTTGTATTGTTAATAGTTAGTTATATAAAAAAATTATTTAATTAGTTTGTGTTAGTTAAATAGTTAAGTTATATTTGTTTGTTGAATTTATATTATATAAAAAATTAGGTAGTAAGTTTATTAGTAGTATATTATAATGAAAAAATAGTTTATTAGTTAGTTTTAGTTATATAGAAGAATATTTTATTAGTTGTTTAAGGGTTTAGCGTTTACGTTTAACTTATATTTTAAAAAGTTTAGTTTGTTAGTTTATTAGTTTATTATATTATAAGCTATATATTAAAGTTTAGTGTTGTAAATTAGTTAGTTAGTTTATATTAGATTATATTAAATGATTTTTTAAATATTGTTGTTTAATTTTTTTTACAGATTCATTCAAATGGCTGACCAAATTCCACTATTGAGGCTTGACAATGAACATATTTCAAGTCATTTGGGAATAATGGTGAATAAAATATTTGTTTAATGAATTATAATTAATAAATATTTGAATATTATTTTATGATTGTGATAATTTTTTTGAAATATTTAATTGTAGGAGGACGAGCAGCGAGTCCTTCGTCTTCGACTACATAAAGTGCCCAAGCCACACCCACTAATAGAAGAAAATTTGCAAGAGGCTGGATTTTGGTATATCACATTTGTGCGAGATTACAAGTTGGTCCCAGGTTTGATCAGTGCGTTGATTGAACGTTGGAGACCAGAAACGCACACGTTTCATTTGCCGTGTGGCGAATGCACGATAACTTTGGAGGATGTGGCAATGCAACTCGGGGTCCAAACTAATGGGTCGGTGGTAATGTCACATGAGTTTAATAAGGTGGAACAACTTTGCAACTTGTTTCTTGGGAAAGCGCCCGTACCACCAGAGTGTAAAGGGTGGCGGGTGAGGTTGTCATGGTTGAAGAATGAATTTCAACTTCAATCAAATAGTACGGAGCACGAAATTATATATGCAACACGAGCGTATATATTACAATTGATTGGGGGAATTTTGATGCCTGATAAATCCGGTAGTTATGTTCACACTCAGTATCTTCTTTTTTTAACAAATTTTGAGAATTGTAGGCAATATAGCTGGGGTTCGGCGATATTGGCGTTCTTGTATCGTGAGATGTGCAAGGCGTCATTAGTCGTGAATGATAATAATACAGTAGAAATCGGTGGATGTCTATTGCTGCTACAATCATGGGCTTGGCATAGACTTCCGTTTTTGACACCGATTAGTCGGACTGCGGTTGACTTTCCACTTGCCGGAAGGTAATATGAATCCTCTATTTTAATATAAAATATTAATTAAAAAATATTTATTTTGATTAAAATTATTGAACAAAATGTCTCTATTTTTGTTTTGATTGATATACAGATGGAGGCATAAAATTGAAGGCACAGGTTTGGTGCACAACAACATTAAAGAGTTCAGGTTGAAGATCGACATTAAGGCCAAAAAGGAGGTATGCATAATTTGTATTTTTAATTATTATTTAAATTAACTATATTATCTGATTTAAATAAATTTTATTGTTTTTGTAATTTTACAGTTTAATTGGAGACCATACATGAATGAAGAATTATTTGCGTTGATACCGCACGATATTTTAGATGGGTTTCAATATTGGTGTGCTGTTACACCATTGATCAATTTTGCTTTTGTTGAGATCCAATTTGGGGATAGAGTGCTGAGGCAATTCCACTTCCACCAACCTATTCCGCGGAGTCCATGGGATCATGACCTCCTCCAAAACTTAGATGGTCGTCGTCCAGTGAATTGGGTTGAGACGCATGACGAACTGCACAGATTTGATGGTCGTCGTAAAGAAAGCGTTAATTGGGTTGAGAAGCATGCAACCTACATTAATGCTTGGAACAATAGGGCTTCATTCATGCCAACTCTTGACGCCATTCAAGACGACGACTTTAATTTTGAGACTTCGGCTTACCTTGCTTATTTTTTGGATAATGGAAAGCCGTTCCTCACAACAATAGTAGAGAGGCGACAATTTTTGAGGTTTAAGAAAAGATTTGGTAAAGCTGAATACTCTCTACCGAGTGGGAGTGGGAGTTCATCTCTACAAACTGAAGCGGAAATGACCGATGTGGATAATAGCGCACCACAATCGTTGCATCACGCAGTTGATGATTCTACTGGCCCGGCATACATACCAGAGTTTGTGCAGCCTGAGGCACCCATCTATTCTCCTACGTTTTCGTCGACGTATGACTTTGAACACATGACAGTTCAAATACCCCCAATGAATGAGGGGGATGGGTACAATACTCCTGAGCCACAACGGCCACAACGTATCAGACGTCCGCCCCGACATTATCATTCAACAACACCCCGACATCGACAACAATTGTAAACTCGTTTGCTATTTATTACAAATTATTTATTGAAATTAGACTACTTTTTTTTACCTTAACAATGATTTTTAGTATCAAATCATTACTAGTATCAAATAATTAGATATTTAGTAAATCAACTATTTTAAATCATTAGTATCAAATAACTAAATCATCAAATCATTAAATATTTAAATCATTATCAAATCATTACTAAATCATCAAATCATTAAATATTTAATTCATTATTAAATCATTTTTATAATGATTATTAATAAATCATTATTATAATGATTATTATCAAATCATTACTATAATGATTATTATCAAATCATTACTAAATATTTGTTCATTAAATAGTTAAATCATTATTAAATCATTATTATAATGATTATTATCAAATCATTACTATAATGATTATTATCAAATCATTACTAAATCATCAAATCATTAAATATTTAAATCATTATTAAATCATTTTTATAATGATTAATAAATACATAGAAATACATATATGATTACTAATGATGAGGCCTATATCTTGGTAAATTAGGACAATTGTTTTTTGAATGGCCTTCACCCCTACATAATCCGCATCTCTTTGCTTGACCTCTCTCTATAGCATGAAAATCCATACTGGTATGAATTCGAGTGGACTCAGGTCGACCCTTTGGACTTCTGCGAAGCATTGGATTTGGTAGCCATTCATCATGATCCTTTTTGGGCCAATATGATTCATTCGGGATCTGTCTGAACACATAGCTGTAGACATTTAATATCCTACGTAGTTGGAAGCATTCATCAACATAAGTGTATGCGCTTACACCAGCATACATACATGCAGCGACTGCATGAGCACATGGATATTTCCATGCCTGAAAACGACCACAATCACACCATTTGTGTCGTAAATCAACTCTAAATGTTTGGTCTTCTCCTCCGACGTTACGACGTATGCACGACACGACAAAAGTATGACCAACTCGGTCGAAATTATGAACAACCATTGATGTTGCCAATCGCTCATTTGCTTCCATTGATTCCACCACTGTAGGAGCCCAAGTTTTACCTCTATTTATGAGACTCTCAATTTCCTTGCCTTTGTCCGACCAAACTTTACCCAGTCTAAAGTACGTCTCTTTCACCACACTCGCTATTGGGAGATGGCGTGTACCTTTTAGTACCGAATTAATGGCCTCAACAAGGTTTGTGGTCATATGTCCGTATCTCCGACCTTCATCGTATGCTTGCGACCATTTTTCCCGCGGTATTTTTGAAGCCCACTTCCAAACACGCTGATCATCGTAAAATACCTTCAAATTCTCCAATCTCTTGTCAAAATTTGGTCGACGTAGTTCGTATCCTGTTCCATAATATATTGTGTTAAACCGCAATTAAAAAAACCACGTAAAAATACACAAATATTGAAAATAAAACTTACCCATGCTGACTATCTCGCTACGAATATGTGCGTTATGAAACTGGTCGATACTATTCTTGCCAATATGACGGATACAAAATGTCGGATATGCATACGGAGGTATCCAACGACTTCCTGGTCGTTCAATTGCCGCCAAAATACCCGTTCCTCTATCGGATATCAAGCAAACTCCATCTTCACGAACGACATATTGACGTAGATTGGTCAGAAAGAAATCCCAAGCCTCTGTTGTCTCTCCCTCAACAATGGCGAATGCAATTGGGAAGATATTTCGCTCACCATCTTGAGCAACTGCCATCAAAAGTACATGCCTATATTGACCATACAACCACGTACCATCTACTTGGATCATATGTTTGCAAAATGGAAATCCTTCAATACATGCCTTGAATGCCCAAAATAGTCTATGAAATATTTTCTTCCCTGGCAGAAGTTGACCTTCTTCGTCATATGCGGGCATGGTTTGAGACTTCACTATAGTTCCTGGGATAAATCGCTTCATTGCTTGTAGCAAATGTGGTAGCTCATTGTACGATGTATCCCAATCTCCATACGTCAACTTCATTGCCTTCATTTTCGCATTCCACACCTTGCCATATTTTACTTGATATCCAAATTGGCTTCGAATAGATGCAGCTAACACTGAACAAGATATCCTTGGATCCTTTTCAACCATCGCCTTCACGTATTCACATATTACATCGGAGTCCAATAGTCGGTGGTCTTGTTCGATGGAGTTTCGCAAACATGTGTGCGAACCATTGTACCTCGTGATGACCCAACATCGTGCCTTTGATTTTTCGACACTCTGATCTTCCACTTGCACTCTGGGCCATATTTTACACACTTTGCGTATAGGGTTTTCTGGTTGGACTCTGCAACATGGACATCAACATGGCATTTGATGCAGTACTCTTTAATAGCCAGCGTAGCTTCATTTTTTCCTCTGAATTGCACCCCAACTGAAAATTCACCAGAATTATCGAATGATTCAGTCATTTGGTACGGAGGTAAATGTGGCATGTCTGGGAATTCAGGTGCCCTCATTGCATCATAATCTATCTCGTACATGTGAGGAGTAGCTTCATACGGTGTCGGAACTTCATCAATTGCACCTCCACCAAAAATATTTTCGTCGCCGCCCAAAACGGGTTCTTCAGTTTCTTCATCTTCGCTTGAATCATCATGAATTTCTCCCCATCGATTTTCAGCGTCAATATCAACAACCAATTCCGGTATGTTTCTCGTCTCATACTCTGCTGCTATAGATGTCCCCCCGACTTCATTTACACTTTCCAATAGTGCCATAAAACTTTTCGGGAACCTGTATGTCGGCTCCTCAAACTGACTATATAAAGCCATTTCAGATGGATTTTGAGCCACACCTCTTGATGACCCAGGAACATCACATATGTTACGCACATCAACAAATAATTCAATAACTGCTATATTGGTTGACTCATGTAATCCAACCATGGTTCCAATATCATCATCTTCTTCAAGTGGAACTGCAGCATATCTGACTGGTTAGAGCATATCATAAACCTATACCTCAAACCATCCACTGCAGCTCGAATTTTTCTTTCTATCTTATGCTTCATTTCTATAAATGTGATGTCTTTTTTGAACATCATATTTATTGGTTTTTCAGACTGAAAAACTACTCCGACCTCATTTTCCATAATCTGTCCATTATAATGGACAATCGTGAAAAAGTTGTTGCTCATTTTCTCTACAAATAAAAAAATAAATTAATTTAGATTAAAAAATTAGATAAGATAATTTCATAAATTATTAAATATAATAATATACTATTATATTAATGATCAAATAAAAGTTATTATTTAACTTGATTGATTGCTTACTAATAAACCTAATAATGATTTGATCATTACTATTAATCTAATGATTTGATATTTAATGATTTAATAATAATATGATTTAGTCATAATCACTAATAATTATTTATTATAAATATTTAATGATTTAGATTTGATACTAATCATTTAGTAATTATTACTAATAATAATGATTAGTTTGATAATATTTTTTTAAAAAAATATCAAACAAATTTGTTAGGCAAAACTGTCGAGATAATGTTCTCAAAATAATTATTCCGCAAGATAATGCGTTGTCCGGATTATTTCATTCAATTAATTTTTACTTCTTACTAATATACACATACAATGTAAATTAAACAAAATATTTTTAAAACAACACTAAATATTTTTAAACACAATATTTTTTAAAACGGAAATTATCTTGCACAAATTAGTTTATATAAATCTAATATAACTTACTAACTAACTAATTTACACATACACAACAACAAAAAATGGACAACAAAAAATAATAAATTACTCACGTCTTTATGCCTTCTTCCTTTACTTTCTTTTCCTGCCTTGTTTCTTTCTTCGAATCAATCTGTACGTGGGCAAATATTGTAAAATAATGTCATGTATGTGTAAACAAAATATTTATTTAAACAACAATAGCTCCCACAAATTAATTTTATATAATCTAATATATTATAATATACCTTAAAGTAATAAACTATTTCTTTATTATAATATAACTTAGTTAAAATAACAAACTAATTAAGCACTAATTAATTTTATTATAATATAACTTCAACTTCAACGAACAACCTAATATACGTTTAAAGACACTAACAAATTAATTAATATTTTTTATATTTAATAACTTAAACTAAGAAACTAATTAACTAATTTTTTATATATAATATATAACTTAAACTAATAAACTAATATAATATAACTTAAACTTACAAACTAATAATTTATACTAACAAACTAATTAACTAGATTTTAGTTTTAAGTTGCACCCGAAACTAACAAACTAATAATTTCATATAATAACTAAATTAAACAATAAAAAATTACCTCAACTATGTTTGAGCCTTTATCTTCTTTTCTTCTTCTTCCTTTATTCTCTCGGCAAAATTTATATGTGCTGGTTCTGCTTGTGCTTCTACCCTATACCCCATATCCTTTATATAAAACAACTGAGCGTTAACTATTGAGCATTGAAAGGCTCACAGCTAAATTAACGCTGCAATAACGTAATTATAGATGCAACACATACAGGTACGGGTGCAGGAATCTCTGAGCTATGAGCTATGATGCAACGCATGCATGCAAGCTATGAGCTATGATGCAACGCATGCATGCAGCAGGACCTTGGTCGCCGAGACTCCATGGCGACCACCGTGACCTACAGTTCGCCGTGCATATCCATGCACAGTTCCACGTCCAATGCACCATCCCCTCCCCCCATGCATTCCCACCCCATGCATTCCCACGTCCAATGCACCATCCCCTCCCCCATGCATTCCCACCCCATGCATTCCCACGTCCCATGCATCCCCTCCCCCATGCATTCCCACATCCCATGTTGATCCCTCCCCCATGCATTCCCACCCCATGCATCCCCTCCCCCATGCATTCCCACGTCCCATGTTGATTGCATGGCATCCCCTCCCCCATGCATTCCCACGTCCCATGTTGATTGCATGTCCCATGTTGATTGCATGTCCATGTTGATTGCATGGCCCTATTCTGTAATACACACAGGTCGCCCGGATGCCATGGCGACCTCCAAGGTCGCCCGGATGCCATGGCGACCTCCAAGGTCGCCCGCCAAGACCACTGTAGAATTCACCCCATTCCAGCAATTAATCTGGGATGTGCACCATATCGTGAAAAAAAAAATCGAGAACATTATCTCGTGAATTCACCCAAACTATTGGCGGGACATATAGAGAAGCACAAAAAAGAAAGGAGATTTTTATTCTTTAATTTTTGTTGCAACACTCATTTTACCTTCCAAAAAGGATTATCTCCCTCTTTAATTTACTTTCCATAATTCACATATACAATTAAGCTCGATGATATTGCATATAATTTCTTTACCTTTGCCCTTAATTCTTTGAATCGTTCAAGCATTTCGAGTTTATATCATTTTCTTTTCACATGGCCACCATTTTAGAAACATCACCCATATACTTTCTATGGATAGAAAACCTAGCAAGTTTAAAGTCATTTGCTAAAGAGGTTGTTTAAAAATTAAGCCTAGCAATTGAATTATATTGATTACTAAGTATTACAATAATTTAAATATCAAAATCAGCAATTTTAATGGGTTCAACATATTGGTTGTATTAAAATAAAAGGTTTTACCTATCTTTCTGACAATTTACTATCACCATCACCTACCCTAATTATCTTTCAGAAAATCTACCATCATTACACAAATTTATGACACCAAAAAAAAAGACCCTTCTTAATTCTTATGCCATTTTGGAGTTAAGAGAGCCGGTGGGGTAATTGGGTTGGAAACTGCCCACATCACACAGTTCATTTCCTTCTTTCTTTTTTTATTTTTAGGGTTTTTCTCTTTCTTTACCACTTTTGTTTTATCTTGTATGATTAGTTGTTTTCTAGATGCTATGGGATTGCTGCCATATATATATATTCAAATTAATGATAATAGATTTCCCATGAAAACGTACAGAGAAGATGGAAGAGAAGGAGAAGCATAAGAGAGCAGACTGCAGAGAAAGTGAACTGCAACTGCATTCTACCACTCTGTCATGAAATAAAAACGACGTTGCAGCAGCTCATTTCCGAATTTCTCCTTTTTTTTCTTCATCAGTCATAACTAAAATTTCTTCTTCTTTTTTCCTTCAATGTTTTGGATAATAACACTTTAATTAATTTTTCTGTATGAACATTGTGTTGAAGAAGAAAGCAAAAATATGTAAATCAACTCACTGCAGTATTCAATTAAGTGAAGAAGAATGAGAGTTTAATTGAAGTGTTTACAATAAGTACTATGTGAAAGAAGAATTACAAGGAAAAGTCAATGATAAATGAAAACATTATTTTTCTTTCGGATGTTTTCTTTTTCACGGTAATATGAATTTTATTAGAAAACAAAACTTACGTTAGGAGCCTCGTTAAAAATCTCTCAGAGAAAAACAATATCCTGATAAGGTGGGAAAACAATATCCCTAAATAATACGTTACAAAACTATAGACACGTCTTTTAAATTTTTCGTATTATTCAATTAAATTTTTTTAATCTCTTTCATGTATAATGTTACTTTTATTATTTAGCGGTTAATTTATGCTATTTGATGGTTTAAAGGAAAATAAATAGTTAATATGATTAGTCTATTTTAATTTTGTAGACTTTTTTTATTATGATTTTTTGTTTATTTGTTTAATAAAATTAGTTATTTTTAGTAATTAAAAATTTAATCTTATAGTTTAAAAAATTAAGGTGGCAGATAGAAAATTTTCACTTGTTTAGCAGTCTACCAGGTATGCTTTTGTGCTCCGTGTTCTTTAGCCATCAATCATAAAATGATTGATAGAAAAATTCATGCATTCATTAATTATTCAAGGAACAATAATAATTTTAACTTTTGAATTAAATCATTTGTAATAAATTATATATATATAAATATATATACATATATTTAATAAAAACGAAATGTTTAATCTCAATTGGGATTTTTTTTTTGCTCAGCAAAGGGCAATTTATTAAAGTAATTAAAGAGTTGAAGTTCAACTTATGAGCCTCATTAAAAACCTCCCTAATCTAATTAGAGGAAAAGAGTACTACATAAGAGAACAATACAAACACAACAAACCAAAAACAAAAACCTGAAACTCAAGTAATCCACCCCCTACAAAAACAACTCTTAACCATCTATAAGAAGCAAAGCTTTACAGCCAACAAAACTCACAAAGGTAAAAAACAGCAAAACAATTACAATCAACAGTTCAACTCACGACACCAGCAAACTCATACCGAGACACAAAAGCAATTCCATACACTCATACCAAACAATCACCAACCAAGCAACCATACCGCAATCGTCTTTCACCCAGCTGTGCAATTACACCACCAATGATTATGGCGCTTCCATTAAAATACCTACTAACTAACCTCCACTTAATATTCTTCAGAGCAGGACCTAATTGACACCTAACATCCTGCCCTTGAATCGTTCTTCACAGTACATTGTCCAAGACTCCTAAGACAATCCAAAATGAGCAAAATAATGCCTCCACAAAACCTCCTGCAGTACAATCATTCCCCCACAATAGACATCATACAAAACAATATATCCAAATTTTCCAGCTTATCAAAACCATACGCAAACCATCTTTCTCAAGAACAATGATACTTAAATTTAGCACTATAACCTTAGATTTGAAGTAATCCACAGTATCAACTCGGATTCCACTATTACAAGTTCAAAAACAAACCAACAACAACCAAACTACCTAATCACAATTGTCAATTTCTTGGACACACTCCATCTCAAACCAGCATAATCCAACTTTTGTCAACACAAACAACATCACCCTCTGTTCCATTCCAGACTCAAAGATAACAAAACAGGTAGTACAATCAGTAAAACATTGAAAAAACATCCAAGTACTCTTCCCCCAACCCTCCAGAAATGAACAGCCATGAATTAAACACAAAAACTCTCTAAGTACACCGAAAAGAAAACAAAGCCAGCATAGAAAAGGCAAAAAAAATAACAGATTAACTAGTAATTAATTATTGATTAATTATTTTTTTCACAAAATAATCATAAATAATTTACGAAGATTCAAACGTTAGATCTATTGATTACATGTTAAAAGATTTTGTATATTTTTAATTATTTTATTTCATATAAAAGTACGAAAGATACAAAATTAATTATATAATAATATTAATTATTATTTAAAAAAATATTTTAATTATTTATCCATTGAACTAGTACCCAATTAACTTCTCACATCAACTCTACAAAAAAAATGATATAACACAGCACAATTGGATAAGTAAATCACTCCAGGAACTTTTCGTTGTAAAGATAAAGAAATTATCAAAAAATTTCATGGGATTTAGATCGGAAAGGTTGGGCTTATTATTTTAGGTTAAAGTACATAAATGGTCCCCGGACTATAGGGTGTTATTTTGTGAGTCCCTCAACTATTAAAAGTTACAAAATTGGTCCATTGACTATTTGTCATTGATTTGTTGAGTCCCCAACTATTAAAAGTTACAAAATGATCACCTGATTATTTATATGTTCCGAACTCGTCATTTTCTGTTATAAAATTGATGGCAATCTGAGCACGACGTTAAATACTGATTGTGATATGATAAAATTTGATCCCAAAATCTCAAACGACTATCATATCTCAATTAACATGTTAACGTCCAATTCAGATTGTCATCAAAACTTTAATGAAAAAGGATAAGCTTGGAACATATGGATAGTTGGGGTGGCCATTTATAATTTTTAATAGTCAAAGGGCTCAATAAATTAATGCCTTATAGTGAAGGGACCATATCGTACTTTTTAGTAGTAAGAAGACTCAACAAAGCAATACCTTATAGTCAAGGGATTATTTGCGTACTTTACCCTATATTTTATATTGTATTTTTTATTAATCTGGGTAAGTGGAGTAGTTTTTTTTCCTTGGCAAATAAGATTTTCATCATAAAATTAAACTATCAAAGACCAAGTACAATTCTTCATTAAAAACCTCCTCAATCTTAGAAAGAGAAAAAGAATACATTCTACCCGAACCAACGAGGAAAGACATCGAAAATATATCACCCAACTAATCTAACCACTGCCATGAGAACAAAATCAAAATCTGGAATACCAAGGAACTACATCGAAAAAATACGCCCAACTAAGCTGGCCACTCCCAATACTCTTTAAGATCGGAAGCCTCCACCAAGATGCAAACCAATATCCAAACAAAACAAACACCACTCTCCACTTCACTGAAATGCCCAAAACAAACAAAACCTATCAGCACAGCAATTACATGAGTGGCTAGAACACCAAAAGCATATTATTTCCATCAAGCTTAGAAAGAAAACCTCACACATGTGGCATTTTTTATGTTTGAACCCGAGATTTTTAAAAAAAACAACAATTCATTTACTATCGAGGTCGCGTAATTCGTGCACAGGGATGGGTGCACTAAGTCCCTTAGGGACCAAGTGCATCCCATTATTTAAAGAAAAAAAGTGAAATTTAGTTTAAGATATTAAGGAAAAATGGGAAAAATAAATAAATATTTTTGCATACCTATTGCTTTTAAGAAAATAATATTAAAATTTTAGACTTCATTCTTAAATTTATAGATTCACCGTTATTCCTGCATATTTTAAATTGTACAGTGTGTGGAGTTTAGGGACCATTTATGTGACAATAATGGTACCTTTGCTTTGTATGAGGATAATCAGAAACTGTGCAGTTTGTGAAGAAACCTTTTCACTGTTCATCTTGAGGTGCCCACACTGCTTGTTGCAACACTTCAAATAAAAACAAATACTCTCAACCCTAAAAAGAAAAAAAGTTTCTTTTCCTATTTTCTCCCCTGCCAAACAAACAACTCATCAAGGGAAAACTTAAAAAAAAACCCAGATAATCATCTCTTCTGATATATATATATATATATATATATATATATATATATATATATAAGCACACACGCAGGCCCACACAGTTTAAAAACACTTTAAAACTTCATGATCAAGCGACTTTTTCATGTTCATGTTTAAACCAGTAATTATGCAGATTGTTTTGTTTTCTAGGGGAAAAATGTATGTCATAACTTGTATTATCACAGTTAAATTTCCTTGTTTTCATTTGAAGTGCTTTGATTCCTTTCTAGCCCTATCTAGGGTTTCTAGTTTTGCTTCTATGGGAGGACTGCATTACCCATATTTTATCAGATCAAAAAGTAGGAGAAACTTATGCATATAGAAAAAGCTAACAGCTTGTTATGATCCAAGATGAGCAAACGAAGTTGCATATTTCAATGAATAGAGAGACCGAAGATTTGATATATTTCTTTTTCCCAACTGTTAGGTTTAAAGACACTTAAACTTGTCCTCTATCCATGCATATTCTTTCCTCACATAAAGCTGGGTCTTATGTGGTCCTCTTTTCAATCACTACATGATGTTTCTAAAGCAGATATAGAGATTGGTCCCAACCCTATAAGGTTGTGTTGTTAATGGCTCGAGTAACTATCAAATTCACAACCCCCGCCCCCAACACACACTTATCTTTCCTAGATTGTTTACTCTTATCCTCTCCGGCTGATGTTATCCCCTCTATGCAGGGATTCAAATAATAGTCGGGTAGTAGAATAGTAACCGTTGTATAGCGATAGCGGTTGAAACTGCAATCACGAAAAATAGCGGTATAAAGCGAAATCACACCAATATCAGTTGATCAAAGCTGTAATTTAATGGATAGCGGTCAATTACGACAATAGCATTTATTATGTCTGTAATTGTAATAAACACAACACAATCAAATACGTGACTGCAACCGTAATTTAAAAAATCCATACCTCTGAGTTAAGTTGTGATCATGAATATTCTTATTGACAATCAGTTTAGATTGGATAGTTGGAACAAAACAACAAAATCTAACGAAAAATCGTGTTACAAGAATATCATTCCTATGTTCAGGGTTTGTGGCTATCCCTTCTACTAAAATTTGTTCGAGATTCGAATTTGAATACTCTCTTTGAGAGTGTAATGTACAATATCGGTGCGCATACCACTTGTTGTTAGGAACATGTTGTGTACTAGTATTAGGCGTGCATTGATCAACCCCATGTGATAGGGATTCGCCTCACAGAGGCCTTTTGTAGTTGTCGATAAAGCATGCCTCTTCACTTTTTGAAATATGGTGCAGCCATGCATGGTCCCCCGTTGTTTTTGTGTCAAGAAGAGAGGGATCACATCGTACCCAAACTCGGGTGAACATGAATGACATTTTACACTTTGTTTTTCCATTAAGAAATGAAAGATTGGAACACGTAAATTTGGGTTAAGCAAATTTGGATTAAACTGCTCATATTTGTTCTCTCATATTTTCTTAAGTTATAGATTTTAGATTCATTAGGAGCACTTTCCTTTTTTAGTTTAAAGTCTCTCATTCTCCTCCACTCTGAGTAAGAGGAATAGATTTAGAATTTGTTAAAAAAATAAAGAAATAGAAAACTGCATGCCATCCAAGTGAGTATGAAATTAAAGTATATTTATATGCAGGAGTGGTTCCAAAGGGAGCAAGCAGGGATGGATCTAGGGATGGGCATGGGTCGGGTTTTGGCCAACCCGACCTAACCCGACCCAAAATATATATATCATCCACCTGATCCGAACCCAACCCGATTTTTTAAGATAAAATCCGAACTCGATCCGACCCGACTCGAAATAATAAAAATATTATTTTTATTAAATAAAATTAGTGATTTAATTGAAAAAATAATATATAGATGGGTATTATTGTAATTATTCCTAAATATATAATGTAAAATTATATTTTTTTAGGTTGGGTCGAGTCAGACATTTTTCACCCTAAATCTGAATTCGACCCGACCCGAATATCACCTTTAAAAAAATCCGACCCGAACTGACCAGAACCCAATTTTAAAAAAAAACGATTCGATTGAGTCGGGTCGGGTCGGGTTCAGGTCACATGCCCATCTCTAGATGGATCCAAGGATTGGGTGGGACAATTGCCCCTTGAAAAAATTTAGAATATGTTTGGTTCTAGACAATATTTTCTATTTTTATTTTCATAAAATTTAGAATGGATCCAATATGTTTGGATCTGGTCGGGTTCGGGTCACATGTTTTGTTAATATAAATAAAAAAAGTTATTGTTATAATGATTTAAATGTGTATAAGTTAAGTTAAAAATCTAGATTTCACGTTTCTTTATTTTTCAAATTTTCAAAACAAATTTGATGAGAATACTGAAAACATATTTTTTATGTTTTCATATTTTCACTTATTTTGTTTTCAATTTTTAGAATTGTTTTCTAATTTTATAACTAAACATCTTTTCTTCACTATTTTCTATGTTTTAGGAAAATAAAAATGAAAATAACTTATATTTTCTATAATCAAACGGACTTCATTCTCATACATTTTATATGATTTTTAGATTATATTATTTGTTTTAAGAAGAGAAGGCCTCAATAAAAAAACCCTTTATATTCGAGTTCGAGGCAAAGCTCAAGTCTAAACAACTAAAAGAGAAAAATAGTACCTAGAAAACAATTGTTTTCAACCTTAATTTATAAATTTACTCCTTTTATATATTTTTTTAATAAATTTTATTCTCTAACATAAAATCATATTTTTACTTGCCCACCATTGAGTTACTGTCAAGATAATCTCATGAAAATGAAATGACCCTGACATTACCTCCGTTACTAATATCAAGATCAAGTATACCTCGACATAAATGATAGTAGAACTAATCACTTCTTTTTTAATTTTTATCTTTTATCTATTATGTTTGTTTTATAATTTTCAGTTGATGATATGGACCACGTGGAAGCCCTACTACCATTGCTTTTCTTTATTTTCCTTTTCCCTCTTCAATTCTTCAATGGACTATGGCTGGTACAATTCCAGCATATTTCTTTTCACAAACAGATGAACTTCAACAGTAAGTTCTATCTTTCTCACAATTAAAACAAAAAATTGTAATCTCTCAATATAAACATATATGTATATACATATCTGCAGATTGGTCTGGGTGAGTCCATAACAAAAGTTTAAAGGTGCTTTCATTCAAGTGTTTGATTTTTTTGTAAGTTTAAATGGACTATGATTTTTTTCTTTGCTTGAAACTTTGATTATTTCAAAGAATCTGGTCTTTCTTCTGCATTTTCTGTATAAAAAAAATGACCCATATATTTTTTTAAGTATTACTGAGATCTGTCTTACATCTTCATAGCTTTCTATCTGATAAAAAGGGCATGAAATCTAGGGTTTGTTCTTCTTCTCAAGTTTGACGCATATGTAGTTAGTTCAACAATTTTTTCTTTACAAACTTCCTTAGTTTTTCCAGGAAAAAAATGGGATTTGTTTACTTTCATTATTAATTTATGAACTTTATGTGTTTGTTGTTCTTTATGTTTCATAAAATTTCGAAGCTTTTTGCAAAAAAAAAGGATTGAATTCACCTTGTTTTTCAGCTTTCCGATGGTTCAATGATGAGAGGCATAAGATGATTTCGAGTTCAGAAAACGCAGATTCTCCGACAAGACACGACAACGACAACAACAGGAATGAAAGCAAGATGATCAACAAAGCTCCATCGAGTTCGTCAGCGCCGCGGTCGCCATGGTTGAGATTGAAAGATCCGAGGATCGTACGTGTTTCGCGTGCTTTTGGAGGAAAAGACAGGCACAGCAAAGTTTACACCTTACGAGGATTGAGAGACCGAAGGGTAAGGCTGTCGGTTCCCACTGCAATTCAATTGTATGGTCTTCAAGACAGGCTTGGACTTAATCAACCTAGCAAGGTCGTTGATTGGTTGCTTGATGCTGCTAAGAACGATATCGACGAACTCCCACCCTTGCTGGTGCTGCCGCCGGCCTGTTTTCTGAATTCTGAAGCCTTTTCGAGGGCTAAACCGAAAGAAATCTCTAGGGTTTCAATTGGTGATAAACGAGAAAAATGTAGACCAAATGAAGATGATCATGGTGCACAAACTTTAAACAATGCCGAACCATCGTCTCATTCATATCACCATTTGGAGCCTTCGAGTTTTCCTTCATCATCATCATCACATTTAGGAAGTCATGGATTCATAGTACATGCACCCCATTCAGAAGAAGCACATAATTTCAATGCTGTGGTGCCGCCATTGCCATCCGCATTATCTCTTTGTCCACCGCCGCTAGGAGGGGGAGCGCTGCCTTCGTTCCCGCCTCATCCGGTGGATCCTAGACAACAAATAAACCATTTTCAGATGCTGAGCTCAGGTGCACAACAACAAAGCCTCTTACTTAATTCTCTCAACTTTCCACCGTTTTCATCGGTAACCCAATCTATTACACCTTTCCAATTGATTTCTCCTAGGTTTCTTCATAGCCAACCAGATAAGGAACATAATTTTCCTTCTAAATGACAACAAATTCAAATACTATATGTGTAATAATAACATTTAAGGGCCAATTGGATGAGGCATACTATATGTTTGTGTTTCTCTTATGTTCCATCCAGAATGTAAGTTTTCTTAGGGTTTGTGTTTGATTTTCATAGTTTTTGGGTTTTCATATATTTCGTAGATTTGAATGCTATGCTGTTGGATGTTGGAGTGACTGAAATATATATTTGATATTGAATGAATTGTTTGAAACAATATTGAAATATCACAAACTGTTCATACTTCTATATATACATATACATAGTGCACACAATATGATCGCAAGAACAATACCTTGAATGCTTTAAAATTATGTTGCATTGGTTTTGATATTAGGTTTTATGGTGAAAAAGAATAGGTACTAGATGGCTTTTGTAGTGGATAATTTTAATAAATTGAACTTGTAAAATATAAAAGAAAATTAATCGAAAATAATTTAATTTTTTATATTAAACAACATTTCTAACCCTTTATTTTCTCTTTGCTTTTTTTCTTCTAAATTTTACTTTTTAATCTTAGATTTAATATAAAAATAAGTTTATAAACTATATCTTTTCTTTTTAGGTGTTGAAACTATTTTTCAATAAATTCAAGTGAGTGTCTAACGTTACAAATGTGACCATTTTAAGTGTCATGATCGTAGTAGCCGTTAAAAAGATCTATTAAGTGTCACATATCATATTTTGGTAATTTTATTTTTAAAAAATTAAAAATCCCTTTTTTATAAAATAGCAAAAAAAATCCAAAATCCTTAAATCTCTAATTCCACCCCTATATTAATATTCGGTTGATCGAAGTCATTCCCAACAAATCTGACGACGATGGGAAAATGACATCTTTGTCGACTGTGATGTAGAAAAGCCTCAACAGTGCTTCAATCACCATTGTTGCACCACTCTTAGTCAATTCATCTTATTCTCCTTTGCGTCTCTCTCCTTTTCTTTCTCAAATTTGCATCGTCGTAGAACCAATCACCGGTCACCATTGTGTTGTCGTCGAAACCATCCATCAATAGTTAGACTTCACTTTCAGTTACCCCTTTGTCGTCGGCCAAATAGGAAATTAAGGTTGTGAGATTTGGGAATTAGGGTTTTATGAAATGTGGGGCATTATGTGTAAAATAGAAAAATTTTGGGTTTTTTAAATATAATAATATTTTTAATTTTTTTAAATAAATTTTTAAAATTACAAGAATGTGACATGTGTCACTTAACAAAATTTATTAACTACGATGACTATCCATGCACATAAAAGTATAATGTTGGAAACGTTAGATACTTGGATTGATCAAAAAATAGTTTAGACACCTAAATAGAAAAAACAAAATAGTTTGTACACTTATTTTTATATTAAGTTTTTATCTTAAAACTAATAAAATGAGAATTTTAAAAAAAGATTATAATGAAATTGTGAAAATTTTGATATATTTATGTGTGTCTATACGAGGCACGATCTGTTTACATTGTGTAAAGTTTTTTTTTTTAGTTTTGCACATTTTTATGATTGTTGAATGAGTGAATAGATGACTGAGATTAACAATTGAAAATAAAAATATATTCACTTAAAAAAAGTAAGGAGATCATTCCAGTCATCTCTAATGATCCTAAAATTGTGTAAAATAAAAAAAATTACACTAGGTATAACTAAATTATATATATGAGTTATGATCCACTTACACTATGTAAAACTAATAAAATTTACACTAATTTATAGCCATTAAATTTAAATAAATAAATGGATTAGATTTAATAAAAATGTATAACTCATAAATAAATATTTCTTTAACTAATAGTAAAATAATATTTTTTTCTTTTTAGGGTTAAGGAGTAGGTCTTAGGGTTTAAAACTTAAGATTTAGGGTTAGGTTTAAGTTTTGGGATTTGAGGTAAGAGTTTTGGGGTTTTGAATTTTGGGGTTTGAGATTTAAGATCGAGCTAAAAAGATATTGTTTTAATGTAAGTTAAAAGATATTTACTTATGAGTTATAAATTTAATTAAATCTACGTCATTTATTTATTTAATCTAATGGCTATAAATTATTGTAAAACTTATTAGTTTTACATAGTGTAAGCAGGTCCTACCCCCATGTATAAGGTTAAGATCCACATACACCTAGTATAAAAATTTTAATTTTACACCTATATGATCGTTGGATGAGGAAAATCAAATACTAAGATTAACTCATCATTTTTTTCTTGTGATTATCTTCACATTTTTTACTTTAACGCACTCACTCTAAAGTTAGCATTTAAAGTTTTTTTTTTAACTTTCTGGTTAATAATTGAATCAAGTATCTTCTCTCAAGTTGATACCATTTTTTTGGGTGTTGGTACCTAAACTTTAATTATATCTAATATTTTGATACTTTTATTTAGAATATTAGCTTCTGATAACATGACAACAAAATATTATATTATGTGTCAATGATGATACATTATGTGTGCATTTAAAAGTACCAAAATAATTAATAAAATTAAAATTTGGTTATCAATATGAGAGAATATTTTTTTAGTTACTAACTTAAAAGAAAGTGTCTAGTTCCCGTATCAATTTGAAAACCAAAATTCTTAAGATATTAATTTGAGAGAAGATTGCCGACACCATTTTTCGTCCGGGTGGGGAAAACCTTAGTACGACTTAGGGGTTTTTCTTTGAAAAGGTTTTATAATATGAGGAGTCACCATCAACTTTTTGGGTTAGGTAGGTTGAATACCCATAAACCGTCTTTCAAAAGAGTTTTTAAGAAAACACCATTTTAAAATATGCACCAGAGTCTACGTGTAACCAGAAATTCATTCTTTTTTAATAATAATAATAATAAAGGGGTTTGGGGGTCGATTACACGTGGGGAAGGATAATCACCCCCACAACGCCCAAAATTGGTACCCCGTCGATTATAAATTGATCTAATAGTTGAAATCTAAGAATTTGAATATAAATTTAAGTTATGATTCTATTATTCCAAATTCAACCATATAGTTTTTATTAACGAGAAATTCGATGGAGAAATAGAAAATATTCTAATATTTCCAATCGAAGAGAAAATAATCCCTAAAATACTTTAGTACGAATATTTCTCTTTCTAAGTGAAATACAAGAATATAATAATTTCTCCCAAGAACTCGATATTAAAATAATTTGATTTGACCAAAATGAATAACTAAAGTATGCATGGATAAACATATTTTAGAGCTTAAATATATTAGACAAAGTGAACAAATATTTTGACAAATTTAATTAATCATGTTAGATAATAAAAATTTAAACTTTAGTGGTAAAAATATAAACACGATAAAAGCAAAGACCAAGAATAAATATCACACAAATATAAGTGCTTAAATAAAATAAAATCATAAATAGCATAAGGACCACAAAGCAAGATAGCAAAATAAGACATGCAATGTGATAAAAATATGAAAAATGCATATATATATATATATATATATATTCATGGGACTAAAATAAAATAAACAAAAACTAGAGTAAAATAATTAAAGGACTGAAATTAAATTGTTAAAAAAATAAGGGACCAAAATGTAATAAAACAAAAAAATAGTAGCCAAATCAAAAATAAAAAGTGACTAAAATGAATAAATTGCAAATATCACATCCAAATCATAATAAAATAAGAAATATAATCCAAACAACGACTAAAATGAATAAACATTAAAACCAATGACTATTTTAAAATAAATCAGAATAATAATAGTGACTAAATTAAAATAGAATAGAATGATAAAACTATAATAAATTAGAAAAGAGAGGTACAGTGACCAAAATGTAAAAACATGGTAAACCTTGGGGGACCTATACGAAAATAAGCTAAAATGTTAGTATTAAAACGTTAAAAATGGTAAAATAACAAAATAAGGATAAAATATTTGAAAATAAGTGAAATAAGTTGAAATTGGGGACCAAAATGAACACGGGAGAGAATTGGAGTGACTACGTGCGTGATTTGACCCTAGAAGCCCTAAATGCACCACTTGGTGCCAAAACTACGTCGTTTCACAGGAGTTTGGGCAAACGCCAAAACGACATCATTTTAATTCTTTTATAAATACCTTTTTTTCTTTCATTTTCTCTTTTTCACTCTCTATCTTCTTCCTCAATCCTCCCCCTTCTCTCTTCACTTCTTTAGAAACCGGCGATGAGCGCCATTGCTGATAGCCGCGTCGGTCATCGTCGGCCACCAAACTTTTGGGGTTCATTCGTTTCATCATAGTGGTTGGAGATCCGACCACCGTTTTGTGATGTTTGGAGTATATTGTTGTAAAAATGGTCGGTGACCTTTCAAAGCTTCGATCTCCTCCGTCTATCGTTGGATCGACCTAGTTTTTTGATATGTTGCTTCTGGGGATACCTTACACCTTTTCACCGTTCGGATTGGAAAGAGGGGGTTCCTATCGCATGCAAGGCTCCGACCGAAAGGTAAAAGCTTACTTTATTTTCTTCTTCTTTTTTTAGTTTGTAAAGTTATTTCAATATATATATATAACTATTTTTTTATTACTTCAGAAAAATAGAGCATCCCCCTTACATTGTTGTGCTTTGGGTTATATCACAATATTACAAATTAAAAAAAATCCAAAAGAAATCCTCTTTATGATTTGGGCATTGTAGAAGCAGTTTACAGGGAGTGGAGATGACATGGTGGTGGTGTGTTGCAGACGCGGGTGGCAGGGCATGAGAGGCCCGAATTTCACGGGATAGCTTACTATTTTCTCTTTCTCTCTCTTTTTATTATTATTATTTTATTTATTCATTATATGGTGTGAAAATTAGTGATTACATCTGCCCTTCTTTTCTCATTACTGTGAAACAAGAATAGAGCAAAGATATAATCACCAATTTAACTGGGTCTGACTGCTTGAAATTCTTAAGCTACAACTTCTTCTCATTGGGTGAGTTTTCATTATGAACTCTTCATTGGGATGTCAATCCACTCTCTTCTGCAATGGTTTACCCAATGTGATGTTGATCCAACTCCTTATGTGATGGACGAGCAAAATGATGAGACTGATTCAACGCCTTATATGATGGACGAGCAAAAGTCAGTGTTTTCCAACTCCTTATACGATGAAAACAAGCTAAGGTTGAACAAGTTCTTTTCATTATGAACTTCTTCTTCCTTATTGGATGAGTTCTTCTCATTACAAACTCTCCACTGGAAATTTTGATCCCTCGAGTGAGGTGTTAATGATTCAACTCCATATGTGATGATGATCCAACTCCTTATGTGATGGACGAGCAAAATGATGAGACTGATTCAACGCCTTATATGATGGACGAGCAAAAGTCAGTGTTTTCCAACTCCTTATACGATGAAAACAAGCTAAGGTTGAACAAGTTCTTTTCATTATGAACTTCTTCTTCCTTATCGGATGAGTTCTTCTCATTACAAACTCTCCACTGGAAATTTTGATCCCTCGAGTGAGGTGTTAATGATTCAACTCCATATGTGATGAATCAAGTTAAGGTTGAACAAGTTCATATCATTATGAACTTTTTCTCCCTCATTGGATAAGTTCTTCTCATTATGAACTCTTCACTGGAAATGTTGATCCCTCGAGTGAGGTGTTACTGATTCAACTCCATATGTGATGAACTGAGCTAAGGGTGAACAAGTTCTTCTCATTATGAATTTATTCTCCCTCATCGGATGAGTTCTTCTCATTATGAATTCTTCACTGGAAATGTTGATCCTTCGAGTGAGGTGTTGTTGATTTAACTCTATATGCGATGAATCGAGCTAAGGTTGAACAAGTTCTTCTCATTATGAACTTCTTCTCCCTCGTCGGATGAGTTCTTCATTATGAACTCTCCATTGGAAATGTTGATCCCTCTAGTGAGGTGTTGATAATTCAACTCTATGTGTGAATCATGGTAAGGTGAACAAGTTCTTCTCATTATGAACTTATTCTCCTTCTTTGGATGAGTTCTTCTCATTATGAACCCTTCCATTGGAAACGATGATCCACCTCTTTTTGTGATGGATTTGAGTGAAACGTTGATGCTTATCTATCTACTTCTGTGATAGAATCGAGTAAAAGGGTGAACAAGTTCTTCTCATTATGAACTTCTTCTCCCTCTTCGGATGAGTTCTTTTCATTATGAACCCCTCAACTGGAAATGTTGATCCACCTCCTTCTATGATGGTTTTAAATCTATAAAAAGATTAACATATGTCAGTAACAATGTATTTGAAATACCCGGATGTATTGACCCAAAGGTCCTTGAATCTTTATTGAGATCCACGTTTTTAAATATTGAAAAGTAGACTAATTCTTTATTGAAATCTTCTTCAAGAGGGAAATGTGAAATCTTCACTAACTTTGGAATTCCTGTCAAATATTCAACATATGGATAAAAATGAATAAGAAATTTGTTTCAAGAGAAGCTATCTTAGGTGAGATAAAATTTTGTTTCGACTGAACAAATTCAATTTTCGTATTTCAAGGGGAAAATTGTCTCGAGCTAGATGAAATTGGTCTTAAGAAAAATAATCTCAAGTGAGATATATCTTATTTTGAGTAAAACTATTCCAAATTTTATGTTTCAAGGGAAACTATCTCAGGTGAGACAAAATTGATTTTAAGAAAAACAATCTCAAGTGAGATAATTTTTTCGTATCAAATTAGAAACTTTGAAAACCGATTTCTCATTTTCCAAAAATATCAAATGAAAATATCATGCCTAAAGGTCTTACAGGTTCTTTGGAAATAATTTCTTAAGTAAGAAACTTTGGAAATCACCTTCTTATTTTTCAAAAATCAATTTTTAGAAAAGATTTATATGAGAAACTTTGGAAATCTCTTTCTCATTTTTCGAAAATCATGTGAAAACATCCTGCCCAAAGGTGTTATGGAAGGCCCGAAGGACTTATCATCTTACTCGAAAGACTTATGATGACCCAAAGGATTTAAGCACCATGCTCAAAGACTTATGATGGCCCGAAGGACTTACTCATCAAAAAACCCTTGAAAATCAAGCTTAGTTTCTTTAAAGAATTCATTGGAAATAATCATCTAGAAACCCCTGAAAATCAGGCATAGCTTCTTTAAAAATTCATCATGTCAAGAAAGCTTTGAAAATCATACTTAGTTTTTTTGAAAGCTCATTTAAAAATTATCAAGAAACTTCTAAAAATCAAAGTTAGTTTCTTTAAAAATTAATCATGTTAAGAAACCTTTGGAAATCAGACTTAGTTTCTTATAAAGCTCGTTAAAAATTATCAAGAAACTTCTGAAATTAGACTTAGTTTCTTTAAAAAATCATTTGAAAATCATCAAGAAACTTCTGAAAATCAACTTGGTTTCTTTAAAAAACTCATTTAAAATTATCAGGAAACTTCTGAAAATTAGACTTAGTTTCTTTAAAAACTCATTTAAAAATATCAAGAAACCCTTGAAAATTATGCTTAACTTCTAAAAAAATCGTGTTACTCAAATAACATGCCCCCAGTTTAAAAATTATGATTGTTCTGTGTATTGAGTTCCTCAATTCTTGAGGTTTTACCACTCTTAATGTAATTCCCTCCATTTGAGGCTTGAATATGACTTTTCTTTATCTTTTTTCTTGGAAAATCTGTAAAATATGCCTTGATACATGAAATGTGGTTGCAATATATATATGTATCTATATGTACTGCATGAGGTTCTTGAATACAATAATGTTGATCATCAATTCTTCTTCTGGATCAAAGTGGAGAACTCAATATTCCTTCATTTGATCATCGTTGAATGGATTCTTCCTTAATGGCTACTTGTTAGCTTAAGCTTCCATCTTCTGAAGAGTAATCTGATTATCTTGTGCAATCATGTCTTTTCTATCTTCTATATTTGGTTTCTTCATTACAGTCTTAGAAGAAGTGCTCTCATGCGGTTAGGCATGCGGTATTGATGCCTCTTCTATTTCTAATTCAATGGTTCTATCAAAAACAGTGAGGTAAACTCTTCTTGTCCTCAATCTGCCCTTGGCACTCCCAAACGATGAGGCTCATTCACCATGTCAGCTTGATTTAAATCTCGTTATCTTGATGAGATATGGTTTTGGTAATGCCCTGTGTGGGTACTCATAGCTCTTTTCTTGCCAAAATCTTAATCTCGAATGGTCTCACTCTTGTGTCGCTAACCAACAACCATATGTCATCAACAGAAATGTTATAGATAATTTAAAGGCTTCTCTTCAAGATACCACAATCAAATGGACACTTAAGCAGTTATCAATTCTTCTAACAGAAATGTCTGAATCTTTGCCATTAGCTGAGATATATGCCCCTTTCGACTAAGGCAATCATCTGCTTCTTGATGGATTATCGACAACCACAAAGAAGTGTTAGAAGTTCTATCCTCTAGTCTTTCTGATCTCTCAGACTATGTGAAATGTCTTCATTACTCTGGCATCAATTTTTTTCTCTGATTGAAGTAGAATGAGCCTCACCAGCTTCAAAGACCATTTTCACTTGATATTGTCATGTTTGAAAATATTTCTCTTCTTCTTTCAATTTTAGAAATGTGAAAAAAATTTGATGAATAAATTTCAAAAATGCTGTCATTTTCTTCAATCTCACAATCAAAACAAATTGTAACACAAAAGTTCATTGAATATCAAATAAATCAAATACTCTTGTAATCCTTCAAAAATTATATACATTTGACAAGTGTAAGGATTAATGTTGATATAATGCTTAGGTTGCCTTGGGAAAGTAGAGCGTTTTAGATTAATTTGAGGAGGTAATGTGTTTCAGGTCGATTTGGGGAGACAATGTGTTCCAGGTTGGCTTCTTTGGTTGAAATCTTGCATCCTTGATTCTGGTTTATTAATCTGATGAAGTAGTCATTATGTTTATCTTCCAGAAATGCTCACTGGTTCCATCCCTCGTGAGCGTCTTCGGTTGTACAATGTTTTAAGAGATGTATAAGATGTTTTATATGTAGTAGTTGACAATCTTGTATTTGAGCCGTCTTTTCATGTTTCAACTCGAATTCTCTTTTTGTTTCAATATGTCGTCTAAAATTTTACGTCTCCCTTATTTTATTATTTTTCCCTATCATGCATTAAAGATTTTAGAAAACTATTTTTTGCAAATAAAATTAACCCTGAGGGGCATAATGAAATCTGAAGATAATCTCTCCACTTATAAATCCATGTATGATTATAAGGGACTTTTCATGCAAGTAATGTTAGCTATGGCTCACGGTTATGAAAGAAAATGATAAATAGGCCCAAATAAGTGTTTAAGGGTTATCAAACCAAGGATCAAATTATGCTGACATCTTCAATCTTGCTCTGCCTGATTTGAATCTGCTTACAACTGCTTCATTTTATTCATTTTCCTGGACCCCTCTAGACTACCAATTTTTAGGTTTTCACCCGAGAGTTCATCTTCATCTGGCTATGCCATCGCATTCTTGATCTTCTTATTGAATCTAGATCTTCAAACTAGTCGTACCGATCAACCTTGTGGTTGAGGATTATTGAGTTAATCGTCTTGAAGTGTTTTTTCTTTTTTCTTTTTTTTTTTTTCTCTTCTTCTTCTTCTTCTTCTTCTTCTTTTCTCACTTTTTATATTTTTTTCTTCTTATTTTTTCTATATCTCTTCTTTTCTCTCTCTGTGTTGTCAACTTGATTTGATCTTCAAGCACTTCATATTTGGTCCACCTTGCGGTATCTTGTTATTTCTTACTTTATTTCACCACGAGTTGTCTCGTAAGAATATTTCCTTCACCTTGCCCCGATGTGGAGAGTGGCCCTTGGTTAGGGTTGAATCGAAGAAAAATACATAGACTCAAATAAGAACAAGTATATATATTGAAAGGATAAATGAAACAAAGTCGTTCATCATTCATACACGAAGTCCTTGTAAAAGAGGTATCCCTGGGGGATGAGTATTCAGGATTAACCTTATTACAATGAAAACAATGTAATTAATGCATTATAGAATTATTTCAATGATTTCCTTTATTTCTCTTCTTTCATTCACTCCTGGTATGCCCGATTATTCGAATTCTCTTGCAAAAACTTAATCTGTAACACTTCATCTTGTCTTTCTTGCAGGAATGGTTATCGTACACATGACTTTCTTGAACTTTATGCCTCCAGATTGTGAGGTTAAGAAATGAATAAATGAATCTGAATCCATCTATCTTGGAAAAGAAGTGTTAAGGAATGATCAACTTTTTCTGGGAAGGTAACGTAGGATTTGGTGCCTCGGGAAGAATAACGACATGACTTTATTATTTCATAGGGAAGTATGTCAAGTTTCGATCTTGTTATTTCAGGTAAGAAACCAAGTAATGATTCTTTCAGCTTTGGATATGGCATGGAAGGTCTAATCTTGCCACTTGTAAAAGTATATAATTAATGGATTAGTAAA